>NW_028258320.1:48849621-49001136 GCF_053883595.1 Heterocephalus glaber | reverse complement strand
TCAGCTGGCTTCTTAAGCAGTTAGAGCTGTGAGGAATGGTGTAGTCTCATAACTAAGTTAGAGTGAAGACATTGGCCACATAATACACATGTTCCATGTTTTTTAAAAAAATCTGTATCTTGGACAACTGTTCTTTTGTAACTACTTTACAGTTTCTAAAAGAAGTTATTGTGCAAAGCTGGAAGAGCTTAAGTCTTCTCACATGAGCATGTGAATGAATGGAGGGAGGTAAACAAAATTTAAAATTAAAAAAGATGAAGTCTGATAGGGGAGCAGCTGAGTAAGAAAATCAAAAACAAAACTAATTTAAAGTTTATTCCAGCTATAATGCAGGTTATTCTGATTTTAATAATGGCATACTTGGCATATTTCTGAGTCCATTCTCAAGATATTCTGTTGTGCTTGTCTCTGTCTGTTTTATAGATCCATGCAATCTCTGGCACTAGGGGATCTTCTGGGTTTGGAGCACATAGCAGTGAACAAATGGATAAAAGAACTTTAGAAATAGTTAAAGCAGGAGACCACTGTGATCTTAGGAGATCGAGACAAATGCTGTCATTACTGTTAATATTTGGATGATAAATTCTTGTTGTAAATACAACCTTAGGTGGTTTGAAGGGGTAGTCTGTAGGAAAATGAATTGTCAAAAAGAATACACCACCTTGATATGGGCTGTCATTAGGTCCCATAATTGTGGCCTGCCAATGAAACATGTCATCCCCAACTGGACCTGCAGAACATTGTGCTGGAGGGTCACAGGCCAAATCGCTGACTTCCTTATTAATCCTCTTCAGTGCCATGGTCCGTGCTGTCCCGGCCCTTGGTGTCCGCATGTGCTCAGTCCTGTCGTGTGTCTGGGTGGTCCTCAGCTCCCAGCGGTTCAGACATGGCCAGAAGCTGGGGCTCCTTGCCTAGTGTCACCTCGGCTTCCTCCCGCGCGGCTCCTGCACCTCTCTGCCCCACAGGGCTCAGTGCGACACCATCACAAGATGTCCGCCAGCAACCATTTTCTGATATCATCTTCAATCTCTCTTTTCAGAGTGCTGTAGTTTTCAGAGAAGAGGTCTTTGATTTCTTTCGTTAGGTTGATTTCTAGGTATTTCAGTTTTTTGGATGCTATTGTGAAAGGAATTGTTTGCCCTATTTCTGTCTCAGCGAGTCTATTGTTCCTGTAGCAGAAAGCTATTGATTTTTATGTGTTGACCTGTTATCTAGCTACTCCACTGAGTTTGGTTAAGTCTAAAAGACTTTCGGTGGTGTTCTTGGGGTCTTCTTTATAGAATATCATGTCATCTGCAAATAATGACAATATGACTTCTTCATTTCCTATCTTTATTCCCTTTATTTCTTTCTCTTGTCTAATTGCCGTGGCTAATGTTTCCAAAACTATATTGAACAGGAGTGGTGATAGTGGACATCCTTATCTTGTTCCTGATTTTAGTGTGAAGGATTTCAGTTTTTGACCATTTAGTATGATATTGGCTGTTGGTTTTTCATAGATGGCTTCTATCAGTTTGAGGTAGAGACCATCTATTCCAATTTTTTGTAGGATTTTTATCATAAATGCATGTTGGATTTTGTCAAATGCTTTTTCTGCGTCTATTAAGATGATCATGTGGTTTTTGTTCTTGGCTCTATTGATATAGTGTATTATGTTGATTTGCATATGTTGAACCATCCCTGCATCTCTGGGGTGAATCCCACTTGGTCAGGGTGTATGATCTTCTTGATGATCTTCTGCATTTTGTTTGCCAGTATCTTATTAAGGACTTTTGCATCTGTGTTCATTAGTGAGATTGGCCTATAGTTCTCTTTTTATATTGGGTCTTTCTCTGCTTTGGGGATCAAGGTGATGCTTGCTACCAGGAATGATTTTGGGAGTATTGCTTCCCTTTCAATTTCATTGAAGAGTTTAAACAGTAGTGGCAGTAGTTCCTCTCTAAATATCTTGTAGAATTCAGCAGTGAAGCCATCAGGACTGGGGCTTTTTTTAGTTGCTAAATTTTTAATTTCATTGATTGATATTGGATTGTTTAGAAATTTTAGGTCTTCTTTGTTCAACTTTGGTAATTCATACCTATCTAGGAATCTGTCCATTTCTTCTGTGTTTTCCATCTTATTGGTGTATAGGTTCTGGAAGTACGTATTGACGATCCTCTGGATTTCTGCTGGGTCCATTGTAATTTCACCCTTTTCATTCCAAACCAACTCTTGGCTTCATTAATTTTGTGTACTGTTCTCTTTGTCTCCATTGCATTGATTTCTGCTCTGATTCTTATAATTTCCTCCCTTGTATGGGCTTTGGTTTTGTCCTACTCTTCTTTTTCTTTCTTTTTTTTTTTGTACCGGGGATTGAATTGAGAACCTTGTGCTTGCCAGTCAGGTGTCAGCACCACTGAGCTAAATCCCTGGCCCTTTGCTTTTCTTTTTCTAGAAGGTTGAGTTTCAGCATCAGGTTGTTTATTTGCACTTGCTCTCCTTTCCTAATATGAGTATTTACTGCTAAGAATTTTCCTCATATGACTGCTTTCATTGTGTCCCATAGATTCTGCTATGTTGTATTGTCATTGTCATTTAATTGTAGAAACTGTCTGATATCTTCAATTTCCTCTGTGACCCACTGGTTATTCAGAAATGTATTGTTCAATTTCCATGTGTTTGTGAGATTCTTGCTGTTTCTTTTGCTATTGATCTCCAATTTCATCACACTATAGTCTGATAATAAACAGGGGATAACTTCAGTTTCTTTGCACTTAATTATGTTCTATGAGCTAGTATATGGTCTATTATGGAGAATGACCTGCGTGCAGCCAAAAACAATGTGTATTTTGATTTTGTGAGGTTGAACACTATAAGCATCTGCTAAATCCATTTGTTGAAGAGTTGGATTAAGTTCTACTATTTCATTGCTTATTTTTTGTCTAGTTAATCTATTTGTGACAGTGGGGTATTGAGGTCCCCCACTACAATTGTATTAGTGTTTATTTGATTTTTCACATTTGTTAGTATTTGTTTTATATAGTTGGGTGCACTAGTATTTGGTGGAGATATGTTTATGATTGTCACCTCTTCCTTTTGGATTTTTCCCTTCACAAGGATGTAGCGTCCTTCTTTGTCTCTCTTACTCAGTGTTGTTTTGAAATCCATTTGATCTGCAAATAGGTTAGCTATTCTTGGCTATTTTTGGCTTCTTGTCACATGGAGTATTGTTTTCCTCCCTTTAACTTTCAGTCTATGAGATTCTTTTTGAATTAAATGTATTTCTTGTATGCAGCATATTGTTGGATTTTGCTTCTTGACTCATTCTTGCCAGTCTATTTCTTTTGATTGGCAAATTGAGACCGTTAGCATTAATGGTTATAACTGATATGTATTGACTTATCCTTTTCATGACTTTTCCCTTTGTTGGATTCTCCCCTTTGCATTTAATTTCTTGTCATCCTGATGGATTCCTTGTACTGGACCTCCTGGGGTTTTGATCCTCATTGTCTTTCCCTAGGATATTGTTTAAAATTTTTTGGAGTGCTGGTTTGGTATTCATTAAGTTCCTCAGTTGCTCTTTGTCATGAAAAAGTTTTATTTCTTCATCAATTTTGAAAGATAGTTTTACGGGGTACATCAATCTGAGTTAGAGGTTGTTTTCATTTAGGGCTTGAAATACTTTACTCCAGGCTCTTCTTCCTTGAGGGTTTGTGTTGAGAAGTCTGCTGTGATTCTGATGGGCTTTCCTTTGTATGTGATTTGTTTCTTTTCTCTAACTGCTTGTAGAATTTTTATCTTCTGTTGAGTTTCTGGAATCTTAACTGTTATATGCCTGGGTGTACATTTTTTTTTATCAAGGCTAGTTGGAGTCCTATATGTCTCACTTATTTGTATGTCAATTTCTTTTCCCCTTCTTGGAAAGTTTTCTGCTGTTACTTCTGTGAACAGTTTTTTTTATATCCTTACACTTTCTCCTGTTTCTTCATTGACTCTGATCAGTCTTATATTATTCTTCTTTGTATTGTCTAGCAGCTGCTGGATTAATTTCTTATGATCCCTTACTATTTTTTAAAAATTTTTCTTTTCCTAGTCACTAACTGCAACCTTGTCTTCTTTTTTTTTTCTCTTAAATTCTTTTTTTTCCTGAAATTCTTTTATTGGTACATTTTAGGTATATAATACATTTACATTTATCATTGGGTATTTGTACCTGTACATGATGTATCTTGGTTCTTATTTTTTTCCCCAATCCCCTTCCCCCCTCCCTATTTGCCATGGCTTTGTTTCCATTTTTTTTCTTATCTCATATTTGTTCCTTTCCCTTCCTTCCTTTCCCCACTTCTCACACTTCCTCTATTTCTGTGGATCTTTTCTTCCTATTTCACATTATCAATTATTCACTTTAATCCTTATTTGCACTTTGTGTTTCTCATACCAGAGAATGTATTTGGTATTTACACTTTGTGCCCTATTTATTTCACTTAAAATAGCGCCTAAATGTGCATCCATTTAGCTATAAATGTCTCTAATATCTCAGTCTTTATGGCTGAGTAGTACTCTATTTTATAAAAAAAACCCCACATTTTCTTTATCCAGTCTCCAATTGATGGGCACTTGGGCTGTTTCCAAGCTTTAGCTATTACAAACTGCCGCTCTTAACATGGGTGTGCTTATGTCACTGAGCTATGATATTTTTAATTCTTTTGGGAAGATACCTGGCAGAGGAATAGCATGGTCAAATGAGACTTCTAATCCTAGCTTTTTGAGGTATCTCCATACTAATTTCCACAGTGGTTGCACCAATCTGCACTCCCACCAACATTGGAGAACGGTTCCTTTCTCCTCAAAACCCCACCAACATTTGTTATTGGTTGATGTCTTCATAGCAGCCATTCTTTCTGGAGTGAGGTGGAATCTCAGTGTCATTTTCATCTGCATCTCTCGAATGACCAGCCATGTTGAACATCTTTTTGTATGTTTATTTCCTGCTTTTATTTCTTTGTCTGAGAAATGTCTCTTCATTTCAGATGCCCATTTTTGAATTGGGTCTTTAATCTTGGTTGGTCTGAGTTTTAGGAGTTCTTTATATATTCTAGATACAAGACCTTTGTATGAGGAATAGCTTGTAAAAATATTTTTCCACCTTTTAGGTTGTCTCTTAGCTCTGTTTGTGGTTTCTCTTGCTGTGCAGAAACTTTTTAATAAGATGAGATCCCAGTTGTTGATTCTTTGTGCTAATTCCCATGCTACTGAGGGTTTCTTAATAGTGTTTTCCTAGGCCAATGTCTTCAAGAGTCCCACCTAACTTATCTTTCAGCAATTTTAGTATTTGTGTTTTAATATTTAGATCTTTAATCCACTTTGATTTTAGTTTAGTGCATGGTGATACATGTGGGTCTAGTTTTAATCTTTGGCAGGTTGAAATCCAGTTTTTCTAATACCATTTATTAAAGATGCTATCTTTCCTCCAGTGAGAATGGTTGGCTCCTTTGGCAAAGATGAAGTAGCTGAGTATGTCTGGAGTTGTTTCTGCATCTTCTAGTCTATTCCTCTGATCCTCAGGTCTGTTTCTTTGCCAGTACCATGGTGTTTTTATCAGAGTGGCTTTGTAGTAGAGTTTCAAGTTGGGGATTGTGATACCCTCTGTCATGTGTCTGTTGCCTAGAATGTCTTTTGCTATTCTAGATTTCTTCTGGTTCCAAATTAATATTTGGATTGTTTTCTCTAGTTATGTGAAATGTACTGATTGAATTTCAATCAGGATTGCATTAAATATACATAGCTTTATTGGAAGTGTGGACATTTTCATTATATTGATTCTTCCTACCCAGAAATAAGATGTGTCTTTCCATTTTCTTATATCCTCTTCGGTTTTTTCAGAGTTCCATAGTTTTCAATGTATTGGTCTTTTGCTTCCTTCATTAGATTGATGCCTAGATGTTTCATTTTTTGGAGTACTAATGTGAAATCAATTGTTTCTGTAAATCTCTCAGTGAACTGTTACTTCTATACAAGCATGGTATTGATTTTTGAGTGTTGACCTTGTATCCTGCTACTCCACTGAATCTGTCAATTAGGTCTAGAAGTCTTTTGGTGAAGCTTTTTGGGTCTTCTATGTAAAGTATCATATGGTCAGCAAATAATGATGGTTTAGCTTCTTCCTTTCCTATCTTTATTTTTTAAAATTTCTTTCTCTTATCTAATTGCTGTGGTGAACGTTACAAGAATTGTAGTGCACAGGAGTGGTGATAGTGGATAACCTTGTATTATTCCTGATTATAGAGTGAAAGTTTTAAGCTTGTGACCATTTATTATGATGTTGGCTCTTGGTTTTTCATAGATAGCCTTAATCAGGTTGAAATAAAGACCTTCTATTCCAATTATCTGTAGGTTTTTTTTTTTTTTATCATGAATGGGTGTTGGATTTTGTTGAATGCTTTTTCTGCATCTATTGAGATGATCATATGATTTTTGTCCTTGGCTGTGTTAATGTAGTGTATTACACTTATTGTTTTATGTATGTTGAACCATCCTTGCATCCCTGGGATAAGCCCATCTTGGTCAGGGTGTATGATCTTCTTTTTTTTTTTTGTACCAAGGATCAAACTTGGGACCTTGTGCTCATGAGGCAAGCACCAAAACCACTAAGCTAAATCCCCAGCCCTTATAAAGAGATTTATTAGGAAGAATTGTGTTTTTCTGGGGGGGGTGTTCCAGGGTTTGAACTTGGGACCTTTTGCTTGCAAGGCAGGTGGCAGAACCACTACGCTAAATCCCCAGCCCTGTATGATCTTCATGACCCTCTGTATTCTGTTTGCCAGTATCTTGTTGAGGAGTTTTGCATCTGTATTCATTAGGAAATTGGCCTGTAGTTCTCTTTTTTTGTTGGGTCTTTCCCTGGTATTGGAATCACAGTAATCCAGGAATGAATTTGGTAGTGTTGCTTTCCTTTCAATTTCACTGAAGAGTTTAAAGAGTAGTGGCGATAGTTCTTCTCTAAATATCTTGTAGAATTTAGCAGTGAAGCCATGAAGACCTGGGCTCTTCTTTGTTGATAAATTTTTAATTATATTTTCAATTTCACTGATTGCAATTGGGGTTTTTAGGATTTTTATATTTTCTTTGTTCAACTTTTGTAATTCATATGTATCTAGGAATCTGTCCATTTCTTCTGTGTTTTCCATTTTATTAGAGTACACATTCTTGAAGTAGGTATTGATGATCCTCTGGATTTCTGCTGGATGTGTTGTGACTGTTCTGTTTTCATTCCTACTTGCATGGATTTGAATATTTTCTGTCCTCTTTTTGATAAGGTTGGCTAAGGGTTTATCAGTTTTATTTATTCTTTCAAAAAACCAACTCTTGAATTCATTGATTTTTTTGTATCATTCTCTTAGTCTCCATTGCATTGATTTCTGCTGTGATCTTTATAATTTCCTCCCTTTTATGAGCTTTGAGTTTGTCTTGGTGTTCTTTTTGTAGGAGCTTGAAGTTGAGCATTAAGTCGTTTATTTGAGTTCTGTCTGTTTTCCTAGTACGGGCATTCACTGCTATGAATTTCTCATATAGAACTGTTTTCATTGTATTCCATAGATTCCTGTATGTTGCATTGGCATTATTAATTAATTGTAGAAACTGTCTAATTTCTTCTTTAATTTCCTCTTTGATGCATTGGTTGTTCAGGAAAGTGTTATTCAATTTCCATGTGTTTGTGTGGTTCTTGTGGTTTTTTATGCTGTTGATGTCCAATTTTATTGCACTATGGTCTGATAATATAGAGGAGATTACTTCAATTCCTTTGCATTTATTTAAGCATATCCTATGAGCTAGGATGTGGTCTATTTTGGAGAATGATCCGTGTACAGTCGAAAAGAATGTATATTCTGATTTTGTGGTGTGGAACACTCTGTAGAAATCTGTTAAGTCCATTTGTTCAAAAGTTTGGTTCAGTTCTAATATTTTGCTGTTGATTTTCTGTCTAGATGATCTGTCTATTTGGTACAGTGTAGTATTGAGGTCTCCCACTACACTTGTATTAGTGATTATTTGGTTTTTCATGTCCATTAATATCTGTTTTTTATAGTTGAGAACACTACCATTTGGTGCACATATAGTTACGATTGTCATCTCTTCTTTGTTCCCGTTACAAGGATGTAGTGACCTTCTTTGTATGTCTTAATTAGTTTTGGTTTGAAATCTACCTTGTCTTCAAATAAAATAACTACCCCTTGCTTTTTTCTGGGTTCCTGTTGCATGGAGTGTTGTTTTCCATCCTTTTACTTTCAGTCTATGAATTTCTTTTTGAATTAAGTGTATTTCTTTTATACAGCAGATTGTTGGATTTTGCTTTTTAATCCACTCTTCCAGTCTATTTCTTTTCATTGGTGAGTTGAGGCTATTAACACTGATAGTTATAACTGATACATATTGACTCATCCTTTTCAAGATATTTTACAGTTGTTGGCTGTTTTATTTTTTATTTTTCCCCCTTTCCCTTTAATTTCTTGCCTTGCCTGGTAGCTTCACTCTGTTGGTCCTTGCTTTCTTTGTCTTTTTCTAGGATATTGTTTAGAATAGTGTGGAGTGCTGATTTGGTATTCATGAAGTTTCTCTGGTGTTCTTTGTTGTGGAAGAATCTAATTTCCCCATCGATTTTGAAAGATAATTTTGCAGGATATAACAGTCTAGGTTGGAGGTTATTTTTTTTTAGGGCTTGAAATACTTCACTCCAGGCTCTCCTTCAATTGAGGATTTGTGTTGAAAAGTCTGCTGTGATTCTGATGGTCTTTCCTTTGTATGTGATTTTCTTCTTTTCTCTAATTGCTTGTAGGATTTTGTTCTTCTGTTGGGTTTCTGGGATCTTGACTATTATATGACTAGTTGTAGATTTTTTTTTTTATCATGGATAGTTGGAGTTCTTAAATGCCTCACTTATCTGTTTGTCAAGTTCTTTTCCCCTGCTTGGGAAGTTTTCTGCCAGTACTTCTGTGAATAGTTTTTTTTTAATATATAATTTGCATTCTCTCCTGTTCCTTCTTTGAGTCCTGTTAGTCTTATGTTATTCTTCTTTGCATCATATAGCAGCTTGTGAATTGATTTCTCATGATCCCTTACTATTTTAAGAAATCTCTCTCTTCATGGTCACTAACCACAGCCCTGTCTTCTATATCTGATATTCTATCTTCATATTTATTTGATCTGTTGTGAATACTTTCAATGGAGTTTTTAATCTCCTGGAAGTCTGTTTAGATATGTTTCATGGATTCCATTTCTTTCCTATGTTGGGCATTCATGGTTTCCATTTCTTTCCTATGCTGGGCATTCATGGCTTCCATCATGGCCTGAGCTCATCTATTTTTTTTTATCTGTTTCTGTTCTAGAGTTTCTAGTCATGTCTTTCATTCTTCTCACCGTCTCTGTAGTTATCTTGGAAATTATTTCTGTTTTGAATTTTTCTAGAGCCTCATTGATTTGTTTTGTTACTTCCTGTGCTATCAGTTCAGGTTGTCCAGGTAGTTGATCATCAGATATTTCCACCTCATTTCCCCCAGAATTTGCCTTTTGTGAGCTGGAAGTCTGGGTTTGCACCTTGCTTAAGTGTCTTCTCATTTCTAATTTTGTTGTTGGTGCTGTTTTTTGTTTTAATTCCTGGGCCTATACTTCAATATTGCTTATTGTGAGTATCTATTAATTGTGTTTAGAGCCCTTATGGAGTGATTACTTCTCACAGATATCTTCCAGGTATAGCTGGTCTTTTTAGGCTTTGAGTCTCTGGCAATCTCATTTTCATTATACCAGAGAGGACAACTCATTAAATCAATTATGACACCTTAGCCCAACTGCTACAATCAGCAACAACAATAGCATCAAACACAGCTTAGAAAATGATAAATTGTGGTAGGAATTATTTGTCTCCTCTAACCATGTGAGCTAGATCAAAGTCCAGAACCAGCCCAAAATATGTTTGTAGTAAATAAACCCTACAATATAGCAAATTTACATTTCAGGATAAGGATTTAGAAGAGGTTTGGGAGGAGGGATAGAGAGATAGGAGAGGAAAAAGTTAGAAGTGAGGCTAGAGGACACAGGAAGATCATGCAAATTTTGAGAGACTGTTGAAGACAAGAGGAAGAGACAGAGGTAAGGAACACTGACAAGAACAGAACAAACTAACAGCCATAGGGAAGCTAGAAACTGTATTCATCTTCCTATAAGAATAATGACAGATGGGCCAGGGATTTACCTCAGTGGTTCTGCTGCCTGCCTCGCTGGCACAAGGATATGAGCTTGATCCCCGGTACAAAAAAAGAAAAGAAAAGAAAAAAAATAGTGGCAGTTAAGAGAAGGGCAGAGAGAGAAAAACAAATATATATATGGGCCTCCCTCAGGGTATGTCTCTGTTGCCTTGTTAGACGAGGTGGGCAGCAGTGTTCAGATCTAAGTTTATTAGCCTCAGCAAACCAGCTGTAGTTCACTTAGATTCAGGCTGATTTCTGGCTGCAAGGCCCAAATTGAGGTCCCTGACCTCTTGCAGGATTGAACTCTGCAAGGTTCTATTGCAGGATCCAGCTGTTCTTCCCCCAAAGTGAGCCCAGGTTTCTATGGGAGGTGCTAATCGCACCAACTTACCATCCATGGTGGTCCATTGTGTCTTTATTGCAAAGATTTTCTTCACTTTCCCAGCAGGCTTCAGTTTTTATTGAGAAGCCTCAGAGAGGCCCTCTCTCTGTTGTTCACTTCTGCTGTATCTTCTGGAGCTCATAACCATGGCCTTTTAAAAATATTATTAATTTTATTGGTACATTTTTGCTATACAATATAATGACATTCATCAATAGGCCAGGGATTTAGCTCAGTGGTGCCACTGCCTGCCTCGCAAGCACAAGGTCCTGAGTTCAATCCCTGGTATCCCCCCAAAATTAAATCTAATGATGGCCTTTTTGGCCTGTACAGTGAACTCCAGGCACATGGTGCTGGCATCAGCAGGATAAAGGAGGTTCCCAGCACGCGGCACTGGCATCGGCGGGATGGAGGAGGTTCCAGGCACCAAAAGTCCTGTCTTTTGTATCTGAAATTGTGTCCTCACATTGGCTCATTCTGCTGTATAAACTATCAATGAAGTATTTAATCTCCTGGATATCTGTTTGCATCTGTTTTGTGGATTCCATCATTTTCCTCAGCTCCTTTATTTTTTTTTATCTTTTCTCTTGATATATTAATCATGTCTTGCACTATGGACACAATCTATCTGTTGTTATCAGAGAAATTATTTCTGATTCCATTTTTTTCCAGATCCTCTTTTGTTGCCAGTTTTGGGAGTCCAGGTGGTTGAGCATCAGATTATTCCATCTCGTTGCCCTTTGGGGTTGCCTTAGGTGATCTTGAAGTCCTGTTTTGAAACTTGTTTATGTATCTTCTCATTTCAAGTGATGCAGCTAACTGAGCCTTTGTTGAGGCAGCTTTTTGCTCTCCCATTGGTCTTCAATTCTCAGTAAGCCACTGAGAGACCTTTTCTTTGATGCTCACGACTGCACCAATTCCTGGGTTCAGAATGGTGGCCTTCTGGATCCCTGTGCTGCGCTGTTGTCTGGGCAGGATTCTGGTTGGGACCTGTGCACACTTGGGATGGTATCTGGGTGTGCCTCTGGCTGGGGCCTGCCCCTCTGCTGAGCTGTTGTCTGGGAGGGCCTTTTGCTGGGGGCTATGCGCCCGAGTTGCTGGTGTCTGAGCAGGCTTCTGCACATACTTACCAATGGTATCTGGGTGGGCCTCTGGCTGTTGCTTGTGAGCCTGTGCAGGTGTTTTCCAGGCAGGCATTTAGCCAGGGCCTGTGGGCCCAAGATGCTGGGGTCTGGGAGGGGCCCTGGCTGGGACCTGTGTGCACCTGCACAGCTCTAGTCCACATGGGCTTCTCACTGGGATCTCTTCGGTGGGTGTTTCTGACGTGGGGTCTTTTATGAGGGTGACTCAGATGTGGGGTGATGCTTAGTCGTCAGAATGCTTGACTAGGGCTGAAATATTCACTTCCAAATGATGCTGGAGATGCCAGCCCTCCATACATCACTTCCACTTCTGCTTCTGCTTCTGATGCCTAGACAGGATGGTGGGGCTCTCAGATTGCTTCGCAGATCTTTATCCACTCCAGTCCTGATCCCTGGAGGAATTATCACCCCTTGCTATTTTTAAGAAGTCTTTCATTTGATGATCATCAGCCACAGCCCTGTCTTCTTGATCATATATTCTATCTTCACATTGGTTGCTTCTGCTTCATATGCAGTCAGTAGAGTTTGTAATCTTCTGGATATCTGTTTGCATCTGTTTTTATAGAATCCACTTCTTTCCTATATTTAGCATTTATGGTTTCCCTAAGCTCCTCTATTGTGTTATTATTATTTTTTAAAATCTGTATCTACCCTAGATTCACTAACCATTTCCTTTATTATGGTCATTTTTTCCTTCAGTTACTAGTGTTTTTTCTTTTGTTTTGGTTTTTTTTTTGTCTAGGGACTTACTCATCTTTTTTACTTCTAGTGCCACCATTTTATAAAATTCATCTAGGTGTCTTTTGATTTCTTCTACCTCAATGCCCTCTGGATTTGCTTTGGGCAAATTTGGGGTTTTGGATTGTTTCATGCTTCCTTGTTTTCTCATTTTCTATTTTTTCTATTTAGCCTCCATGTTGAGGCTTATACTTTTTTATGGTAAGTAGTTTTGTCACTTGTATGGAGACTTTTTTAGCTGTCTTGTAGGGATAACTGGCTTTTGACCTTTGAGTCTGTCCCAAGATTCTTCCTCTTTTGTGTATTAGGGCTGAGAAATTCCAGCCTATTTGGCCTAACACCTAGTTCTTTGGTACTGTGCCCTAGTATGTTTATGGCTATCAGACAATCTAGGTATTAGCATATAAGGAAGAACAAGTGATCACAACAACTGTGTTACTTTGCCTAGTGGTACAATCAGTAATAAATATAGTATTAAACACAAACTAGAAATTGACAAACTGCAAGAACTAATACTTTGTCGCCTTTAACTCTAGGTACAAGATTTATAGTTATATGTAAGATCTAAGACAAATCAGAAAGTTGTATATAGTAAATATCCATTTGATGGAACAATTTTACCTCCTTTCAGCATAAAGCAGTATTCAACTATAGTTAAGATACAGTTAACTGCCTATAGATTCATAAGGGCAAATGGTATGGTTGTGGTAGTGTGAAACAAAAAAGAAAAGAAATAGATTATGAAAAATAAAGTCATAGTACATGTGAAGAATGTGGTAAGAGTGATATAGAAGGTCCTGTTAAGAAGTAAATGGAAATTAGTGGTAGTAGATACTGTTAATGGAGATGACCTTCTAGGAAAAGAATAAAGAGTAAGAAGTGGAGATTAAACTAAAGGGAAAGAAAATAATAAAAAATGCTAAGGGAACAAGTTGAAAGAGAGAAAGTGATAAAAGAAGTGGAGAGAGAAAATAAAAGGAGGACCTATTTAAACAAATAAAACAAAGTAGTATTAAAGGGACAAGAAAATGGTTGATATCTCCAACCTCCGCCAAAAGAAAAAAATAGTGAAAAATAAAAAAATGTACCAAGAGTGGAGGAAAGAAGAAGGAAGAGGAAGAAGGAGAAGGAGGAGGAGGAAGAGAAAGAAGAGGAGGAAGAAGGAGGAGGAAGAGGAAGAGAAGGAGGAAGACAAGGAGGAGAAGAAAGGGAAGGGGAAGGGAAAAGAAAGCAGTTTCTATGTATTGCCAGAGGAATGATTTCTTCCCAGGTCAGTACTCTTAAATCTTATAAATCACATTCCTCTTTGCCCCTCTTTATAGTCTATGAGTTTGTATGGAGATTACTCAGTTCCAGGAGACCTTTTTCCATAGTCTCCTGTTTGTGGTAGCCATTCAAGCTGGTGACCTAGATCAGGGAAGGTGTGGAGCCTTGTTACTGAGGCTCTTTTGGACTTCCTCTGACTGGGGACTGATGGTAGTTACCTAATATATATTTCAGTGTCTGTGGAACAGGCTCCCAGTATCATGCAGAGGCCTCTGTAGGTTGTCAGATCTGGCTCTCAGTCTTGTGTATATTCAGAGAGGAAGCACATCTGTCCAAGGCTAATGTTGGCAGATTTCTACAAACCCAGTGAGGGCACAGAGTGGTGGGTGGTGTCTCATGGGTGTCCAGAGTACTGGGCAGAACAGGAAGCCATTAACCCTAGTTGCTTAACAGACAGAGCACAGTCCTGTAGTGTTAGGCAGGGACTGTGTCTGGGGCTTTGGCTGAATGGAGGTTGAAGACTCTGCCATGCCCCGGGTGCTTGGAACACCTTGTATAAACCCCAGTTCCTGGGAACTGGTGTAGATGTCAGACAGAGTTTCGTTGATCTAGGATTGAAGCAGGGCAATAAGAGCTGGGTGTAGGCTGAAGCAAGCCCAGGTTTCTGAGTATGGACTCAATCCGAACCAGTGTTAGCTCTGCTTGCCAGATTAATGTCTCAGTTTGTGTGGGATAAACCAGTGGTGACTCAGGATTGCTCAGGTTCCAATATTTAAGACTCCTGACACTGGCAGTGGTAGCTTGTTTTTCTGCTCAGAGTCTGAGGATGAATGGGGAAATGGGGGAAGGAGTAGCTTTCTGGTCACTTGCCCCTGGTGAGTGCCAGTGAAAAATGCTGCCAGGCTATAGCACCCTATTTGGTGAGGGGACCATGAGGCAAAGGGCCCATATATTCCAAGTTTATCCAGTTAAGCTTGACTCTGCTGCAGTGCTTGAATCCCACCAGCTATTTGACAACTTCTCAAAATGGCAGTTCCTGTGTTGGGTGGGGGCTGAGGGATTCAGGGAAGTCCTGAAAGATGGCTGTGCCTCTTTTAAATTCTTATGTATATGTCTTGTTTGTCTTCTTTCAAATTGATTTTTTATATGAGGGTATACATCCTTTCCCTTCTTCCAATTACCTATGATTTCAGTTGATCTTCTCTGTGTTTTTGGTTGATCTTTTCTGAGTCTCTCAGATATGACTACTCCTCTATTCAGCCATATTGGAATCTCTCATGTGTATTTTATTGTACTTGTTTGCAACACATAATGTTTATATTCCCTGTGTGGAATTGGTACACATACATAAGATATTTTAATTCCTTTTTTCATCCTGTTTCCTTCACCTTCCCTCCATTTCTTGGGCCCCTTTCCTTTGACAAAGATCTATCTTCCTACTTCCTATTATCTGTCCTTTATTTTGCTCTTTATTTATACTTTGAGTTTCTCATATAAGAGAAACCATGTGATATTTAAGCTTGTGTATCTGATTTATTTCATTTAACATTATGGTCTCAAGGTGCACCCACTTTCCTACAGATGACTTAACTTTATCTTTATATATAGCAGCATAGTACTCCAGTATGTGTGTAAATATCGTATTTTCTTTATCTATTATTTATTTATCTATTTTGATGGACAAATAGGCCACTTCTATAATTTATGTAGCTATTATGAATTGTGTGGCTATTAACATGGGTAGGTATGTATTACTGTAATATGAGTGAGTCTTTTCAGAGTCTATAGTCTTGGAATCCAGTGATTCACTGCTAAGATGTATTTTTTTTCTACATTCCTATTTTTGTGTGTGAATGCTGGATTCTGCCCTGACTTTTCCACTTTGCATGGGAAGTCAATGGTGTCTCCCTAAGGCTATTGTCGGTTCAGCAAGTACCACTTTTGGTACCCCTCTGTGTACTTCAAGTCACAATTTTCTCCCTCTGGCTCTATGACCCTTGGGTTTATGATATTCCTCCCTTGCTCCAGAGTCTCCTCTGTCTATACATCCCACACAGTGGCAACTGTCTAAGCTGAGGTATGTCCTTGGTTGCATTGGTGGATGGAAAAAGCATCTGTGCTAACTGGATGGGTATTCAAGTGATGCTAGCACTTTTAGAGCCAACTACCTCTGAAAGCCACATGCCAGACCTTATTGAGGGTGGGGCCCCTGCAGACCTCCCAGCTGATCTTCAACTTCTCAGAGGTTCTACATCCAGCCTTTCCTTGTCTGCAGCTGTTTCCCATGGCCATTTCCCACTCAGTCCTGTGACATGGTGACACCAGAAACTCTAGAGGATAGCTGCTATGCAGTTGCTCTGTGGCTCAGTCCCAATTAACCCCCTTTCAAAATGGCTCCTGATTAAACCCTTTCATGTAAGGCAGGACTGGACTTTCTTCTCAACTTGAATCTACCTTGCTTGAGGAGTCACTTGCAGAGTAAAATGTCATGTTGTTTTGGCAGTTTATAATGGTCTGTGAGCTTCTTTAGAGGCCAGTCCTTCTGGCTCAGTCCACTTTCCTTGGAGCCACCAACTGTCCTGATTTACCCTGCATTAGCGTAGGCAGCTCTCTCTCTCTCCCTGTGAACATTGTGTGCCTCATTTCTTTCTCTGCATTGTACTCCATTTCTCCACCTTCTCTGCAGTGTCTAGTCTTTCCATCAGCATTCTCCAAATTCTTAGAGATTAATCTCTTTCCTTCTCTTCACCAAATTGTTTTCTTCTAGGTATCTCAACTCCAAGTCCCTGAGAAGCTGCATTTCATTGGCAGTCTCTACTCTGCCATCTTACTACAGTTATGTAATTTAGCAGTCATTTTTTTGCCTCCCCCACCCTCATTTTAGTTGTGTTTCTGTGTTGAGGGTTGTGAAACAATTGGGTAGAATATCTCACCCACTTTCTTGTGGTGCTGTTTTTTTTGTTTTGTAAATAGCTGTCTCTTTGTCATGTGTACTGTTGTTGTTTTGTGTGCATGTGAGAATTTCCATTCAGTCTGCTCTGGATGCTAGATTCAGCTTCTAATACTTCTTTCAGAGGTGAGAGTAACTGCTGCACTTGAGTAGTAGCCATAGATTGTCTGGTACCTTAGAATTTGATGGGCCAGTGCGGTGGTGCGTGCTTATTTCAGCACTCTAGAAATCAGAGTCAGGAGAACTACAAGCTCAAGCCCAGCCTGGGCAGCTTAGCAACTTGTCAAGACCCTGTACAGAGGCCCTGGATTCTGTTCCCAGTGCTACCAAAAACATTTTTGATAAGAAAGGTCTCTATTTTTTTCCCTAACCCCTGAAAGGACATAGAGTGCATTATAGTATAGTAGTGTAGAAGAATTGTTAATGATGTTCAGAGTATTTCAAATAGTGTATAAATAAAGGAGAGGAAGAGAAAGAAAAAATGAATAGAAAGACAAAATAAAAATCAGTAAGTGGAAAATGATAAAACATAAAATATAACAAAGATCAGCTGGGATGGATGCAGGGGCCCCATCATTAATAAGGTCTGGCATGTGGCTTTCAGAAGTAGTTGGCTCTGAAAGTGCTGACATTAATCCAATAGTCTGCTTGAATGCCCATCCAACTGCTGGCATCAGGTACAGAGTTCAGTGGTCTGTTTGCTTTTCCCATCCAACAAAGGGACCAAGGACAGACCTCAGCTTGAACAGTTGCCACTTCTTGTGGTATACAGATAGAGGTGACTCAGGAGCAAGGGAGACACATCACAAACCCAAAGGTCATAGAGCTATGGAGAGAAAATTGTGACTTGAGGTGCACTGAGGGATACAGAAAATATTATACATTAAATATAATATATTATTAATATAATAAAAGTGTGAGGAGAGTAGAAAGACACAAGCAGGTATGTAGAGGAAAGTTATGAGAGTTGAGGATGGGAAGGAATGTAAATAGGTGAGAGAGAAGAAAAGTTTCTTTTATCCAATGTTGATAAAATAGTCAATCAAATTTAGTATTCCTACAGAGGAATTGTTGGTGTGGTAATATGTGATAAAACAAAGTAGGATACTATGTAGTGAAAGAAGAAAAGTAATACTTTTAGATATGTCAACACATAAAAAATGTCTATCCATTTCCATATAATAGAAAATTACCAATAAAAGGGCAAAATGATTAAGGGAGAGAGAGAGACAGAGAGAGAGAGAGGGAGAGAGAGAGAGAGAGAGAGAAAATTACTGATTAGGATGAATATCCCTGCACAATTTTTTTTTGCTGCTATCTTTAAACTGCCATGTATAGGAGCCTCATGCTTTCAGGGTTAATGGAAGGGAATTTACTGTGCTCCCTAGCTCTACCCCTTTTCTCTGTGTTTGAGATTCCTTGCTTCGTGTCTTGGCACACCCAGATCCCCATGAAATCACTGATGTCCTGAGTCATACATGAGGTTCTCTCAACTAATATACACTGTTTCTCTCCAGGTGCAACATACCTCTGAATTTCTCCCTGGATCTTACTTTCCACTTTTGCTGGAGGTGTGGAGGCAGAAACCCAAGCCAAGATTGTTTGGTCCCTTGCTCACTATCTCTAGCCTTTACTCATTCTCCTGAGACTTTATCTGATCTGTGGAATCCTCAGTGCCCAGTGCCAGGGAGACAAAAGCACAAGTGTCGATTGATTGATTACCACTTCTGGGCCCTTTGTAATCCTCCAAGTTTCAGTCTTGTTCACAGTTCCCATGGTGTCTGTGAAGGAGGTTAGCACTCACTCTCCTGTTATTATCTCTGAAATCAGGTTGTATCCATCTGGGAGAATTGCTGGTTTTAGCTGCGCTGATAGTGATGGCACCTGAGGTGAGCATCACACAGTGGCCATCTGGCTTCTCGCTGGCTTATTCTTCTGGGCAGTGATGGGGAATCTTTTAGAGCTTTCAGTGATATAAATGGCCCACTGCCGCACATGTGCCACCGTGTGTATCAACAATGCCCTAGAAGTTTTGTGCTTTTCATAGAGTGACTTGATTTCCAGGCCTGTGCTAGAACACAGCCCATGAATGAAGAAGCTCTTTTCTGTTATTTTCTCAGACTTGGCACCCTGTCTGGGTGGAAGCACAGCTCCTCCCTGCTCTGAGGGTAATGACAGCTGGAGTGAGTGTCTAGCTATGGCTGCCCTCCTGGCTTCTCCTGAAAGTTTTGTGCATTTCACAGAATGGCATGGTCTCTAGATCTTTGCTGGGCAGTGGTTCACTTCTTATGCTAGGTTCCCCCTTTTTGGTATTTCTCCTGTTTGGTATCCTTTCTAAATTGTATTCTAGTATTTGGTGTCTCTGCCACCTCATATAGCTGTTCACTGACTGACTCTGGTGCTTATCCTGGAGCAATCTGTAAGTGCTGCTTCCTCTATGACACCATGACTAGAAAATCCCATATTTCCCTTGATATACTTAATATCTGTGTATATTTAAACTATAAATATAGTTTCTCAGTTGGAATTATTCTATATAGATTGTTTTTGATATTTATTTATATTGTTAAGTACCATATATTAGTTTTTTTTTTTACTTTATCAAGTGTTTCTGCTTACTATGTAAAAGCAGCTGTTTGGTTCCTTCTCAAATCTTGGTCTTCAGCCTGTCTTCTTTCACTGCAGCCTTTACTATGTCCATCAGGGTGACCCTGAAGTCCTACAAGGTGTCCACCTCCTGTTCTGGGCCTTTAGTAGCCTGTATATGTACCTCCTGGTCCCCACCTCAGCTCTGACAGTGTCTAACAGGCAGGCAGCAGTAGCAGCCTGGCATGGGTCTGGGCTGTGGCTATGGTAGGGCTGATGGTGTGGGGGGCATCACAACTGTCATGGTGAACCAGTTCCTGCCGAGCCCACCAAAGCTGAAGGTAGACCCCAACATCCAGGCCATGCTCACTTATGAGAAGGAGCAGATCAAAGAGTCTCAACAAGAAGTTTACCTTCTTCATTAACAAGATGTGATTCCTAGGCTAGTAGAACAAGATACTGGAAATCAAAGGAAGGCTTCTGTGTCTGCAGAGGATGGCTCAGAGCAGTGTAAACACTGTGTTTGAGACTTTCAGTGGTAGCTGGACTTACTGGGGCAGGAGGAGCTGAAGCTGGAGGTAAAGCCTGGCAACATGGGACTGGTTGAAGACTTCAAGAATAAGTAAGATGATGATACAAATAAGCCTATGGAGATAGAGAATAAATTTTCTCCTCATTAATAATGATGTGGATAAAAGTTTCATGAACAAGATAGACCTGGATTCTTACCTGGAAGTACTGAGTGACAAGATCAGCTTCTTCAAGCAGGTATATGAAGAGACCTGTGAGCTGCAGTGCTAGATCTCAAACATGTCTGTGGTGCTGTCCATGGACAACTGCTCACTGAATTTGGATAGGATTATCGCTGAGGTCTGCAGTCAGTACTGTATCAGGCTGCCACCTGCAGCTGGCCTAAGGCCAAGAGCATGTACCAGATCAAGTATGATGAGCTGCAAATGCTGGCTGGGAAGTACAGAATGACCTGTACTGCAAGAAGACTGAATTCTCAGAGATGAATCATAACATCAGTCACTTTCAGGTGGCGATAAAGGCCCTCAAAGACTAGAGGGCATGCCTGAAGATCTCCATTGCTGATGCTGAGCACTGTGAGGAGCTGGCCATTAGGGACATCAATTCTAAGGTGGCTGAGCTGGAGGCTGCCCTGCCATGGGGCAAGCAGGACATGGTGTGGCAGCTGTGTGGGTACAAGAGCTCAGAATATAAGGCTGGTCCTGCATATTGAGATCACCAGATACCATGAGGTGCTTGAGAGCAAGGAGAGCTGACTGGATTCTGGGAGACAGAACACTGAGTATTTATATAGAGGTCAACAGTAGCTACTTACAGGGTTGAGCTTGACTTAAGGCGATCTTTTAATCCCTGGCCTCAATTATAGTGTGAGCTCGCTTCAGCTCTGGTGGGGTGGTCTTCATTTCCTTCAGACAATATTGTTATCTTCCAAATGGCTAGCCAGACTTCCTTACACTGTTTTTAAAATATTTTTTGCTATTATATTAAAGGCTATGGTTGTGAAGTAGATCAAGACTTGCGATGGGGAGATGGAAAGCTGGTGTCTGAGTTCTCTAATACCTTACTCAAGGGAATGAACACTGCAGTCTCTCCCATCCTACCTCCATTTTGTGGCTGCCCCAAGCCTGTTGGGCAGACAGCTTTATAGAGGAGTATAGGGAACAAGATACCCACCTGTGGCTTACGCCTGCCCTCAGCATACCCTTGGGGAAAGTCTGCTTCCTGGAGTACCCCCTCTTGCCCATGACCAAAACCAATTCAATTACATTTTCCAAAATAAAGCCTCAGTTGGCTCTGCCAGCAACAACAACATAAAGTTATATTTATTTTAACTAGTTAAACAATCAGATAAATAGGGGAAAAGATAATGATTTCTTTTTACATCCTTTTCAGTTTCTACTCCTGAAAGCCAACCACTGTTTCATGTTTATACTTCCAGACTTTAATGGCTCATACATTACATGTATATAAAGATTTAAATCTTTTTACGAAAAAGGGATCCAAATATAATCATTATTTTTGTTAACTCCATATATATCATGACGTGTCATAGACATCTCTCTGTCAATTTATATAGCTTTAACTCGTTCTTTTAAATTATTTGCATATATTCTATATTATTGAATATAACAATTTAGCCATTTCTCTGTTAATATATATGACTCTATCATTCTGTACAATTTATTTCTGTAAATTTCTCAAAGTGGAATGTGTGGATCAAAAAATATCTGAGGTATAACATTGAAGTATAACATACAGGAAAATCAATTTTGACAAACGTGTGGGCTATACACACATTTTTATATAGCCACTACCATCATCAAGATAGATATTTTTCACCCTAGGAAGTTCTTATTTCCTTTTGAAATCAGACTTTCCTCCTCAATCCCAGGCCCTAACTGTGCTTGAACTGATAGCTGTCCTTAAATGCTATGTAAATGAAATAATAAAATGGTCATTTGTGTCTGATTTCTTTCACTTAGCATGATATTCTTGAGGTTCATTTATTTGTTGCATGTATCACCACTTCGTCTTTTTATTACTAATATGTTATTATATTATATTCTACAATTTGTTTATACATTCATCTGCTGATGAATGCCTGATTTATTTCTAGTTTGTATACAGCCGCTATAAACATTTTTCAGTCTCTGTGCTGACATCTTTCATTTCTCTTGGGTAGATACCCAGGAGTGGAATTGCTTGGGATTGTAACTGTATAAGAAACTGTCAGCTGTTTTTCAAAGTGACTGTATTCCCAACCAACAGTGTGTGAATTTTAGTTCCTCTACATCTTTGTAAGCATCTGATATTCTCTTTTAAATTTTAACTAGTTTTTGGTATGGGTAGTTGTGTGTTGTGATTTTAATTAGCATTTCCCCCTTATGATTGATATAGAGCATCTCTTCCTATGCTTATTTGCTACCTGTAGGTCCTTTGTTAAAATGTTTGTTGAAGTCTTTTGTGCATTTCAAAAAATTATTGAGAATTGTTTTATTACTGAGCTTTGAGAATTCTGGGATACAAGACCTTTAGCAGATATGTGATTTACAAATATTTTCTTCTGTCTGTAGCTTGTCTGTTTAATGGTTTCTTTCAAAGGAAAGAAGCTTTTTGTAGTGATCAAATCTAATTTATGGACTTTTTTCTTTAATTGTTTGCATTTTAAATTTTAATGTCTCTTGCCAAATTTTTAAAAAGATTATAGCAATTCTTATTCCCACTGTCAGTGTGTGAAAGTATTTATTGCTCAGCAATCTTATTAGCACTGGATATTACTGCTCTTTTTAATCTCTTTCAGGCCTAAAAGTAAAAAATTATCTCAATATCATAGTTTTCCCAATACAGGCAGGATGAACATATTGTTGTCTGTTATTTTTCTCATTGCTGAGACAAAATACCCAACTTCCAAAGTTAAAGGAAGAAATGTTTATTTTGGCTCACAGTTTGTAGGGGTTTCAGTCCATAATTGGCTGGCTCCAACGCAGGGTGGCATGACATGTCAGAGGGGCATCACAGAGGACAAACAGTTCATGGCAGGTAGAGGGCAGTAAAAGCAGCAAGCAACAACTGAGGACAGTGGCCCTCTTTCTGTCCTCTACTTTTACCTAGGGTGGGGCAGCCTTATTCCTAGCATTGCAACGGGAATCAATCCCAGCATCACATCCTTGATCCCAGCATCACACACTACATGTCCAGCCACTTCTGAAAAGCCTCACCTATGACCACATGAGGCTTTGGGAGGACATCTAGATAACAATTGTCATATGTTTGTTGGTAACTTACCTTTCTTTGGTGAAATATGTATTCATATTCTCTGCCTTTTTATGGATATTGGTCTTTTTCTTATGAGTTTGTAAATATTCTTTGTGAAATAGAATGTTAATTTTTTGCCATAGGTATTGCAAAGCACTTTCTTCCCTTGATAGTACTTATAT
Source organism: Heterocephalus glaber (assembly GCF_053883595.1). NCBI lineage: Eukaryota > Metazoa > Chordata > Mammalia > Rodentia > Bathyergidae > Heterocephalus > Heterocephalus glaber. Next base: position 48,977,884 of record NW_028258320.1, on the reverse strand, counting down.
TTTGACTGTTTTCAATTTAGAACTTTCAATCTTATTTATCACTGGAATTTATGTTTTTATGTAGTATGGTGGAAGTATGTTATGTTGCCTTCCAAAGGGCCAGTCAGCTTTGTTTTGAAAATACTTTTGCTACTATATGAAAATACCATATATAATATATGTTTTACCCCCACATATTGTACCTATTTCTTAACTCTGTTATTTTCCTTTTTTAAAGTTTGTTTTTTAACCAATGTCTGTTTATTTTGTAAGGCTATTAACCACTCCCTTATTGTACTTCATCAAGATTGTCTTGGCTATTCTCATATAATTACTTTTTTAAGTTAACATTTATTTTCACCAGTTCAGGAAAATTTATCCCTGGATTTTGATTGGAATAGCGTAATTTGGAAAGATTTGATATTTTCCAATATTGTATTCCACTTAAGAACATAGTATAGTTTTTCACTTGTTTGGTTCCTTTATATGTCATTTGATAATGTTTCATAATTTTTCCTGTGCCTTTCATATTAAATTCATTCATTAAAAAAGAATTAAGCTGTGTTATGTACATATACAAACTCTCCCACATTATGTAAACAAGTACTACAAACATGGGCCAATAAAATAGAAAAAATTCTTTTTAAAAAATATTTTACAGAATTTTCAATGTTGACAGTGAATGTGTTTCTCTACATAATTTTCTTCCAGAACAGAGAGAAGATATATATTTAGTTTATATTCATTACCTTTACTAAAATTTCTTACTAGTTCTAATAGCTCTTTATAAGGTCACTTATGTATTAAGTACACAATCCTGTCAAAGGCAAAGGTAGATTTATTTTTCTGAATTTTTAACAATTATTTTCCTTTTAATATCTTAAATTTTCTAAAATAATTTTTGAAAATAGTGGTGATAGCTACTATTCACATGAATTTGATAAAAATGACTATTTATTTGCATAAGCATCTGAATATTTCCCATCATGAGTATCTTTAAAGTCAAAATAAATTTTATACACATATATACATATATATTAAATATCAAAATCATTTCTGTTTCTGATTATACTAGATATATATATATATTTTGTGTGTGTGTGTGTGTGTGTGTGTGTGGTACTGGGGATCAAATGCAGGACCTTGTGCTTGTGAGGCAGGTGCAGCACCACTGAGATAAATCCCCTGCCCAAGATAAAAAAATTTTTTTTGGTACCAAGGATCGAACTTGGGACCTTGCACTTGTGAGGCAGGCTAAAATATTTTGATTAATATATTCCAAACATGTCCTCATCCATATTCACACACAAATGCATACATAAATCATAAACATGGAAACAGATACATACTCATAATTTTATACATATTAGGTAATAAAATCATAGTCATTATTTTGTAACTGTTTTCCTAACAAAATTTTGTGGACATATTTATCAAATCAAGTTCATGTTATTTTTAATGGCTACATTGGTATTACCTTGTATGTATATATCATAAATATTTAATTATTCTATTGATAGAATGTTTGTCTCTAATTTTTCATTATTATAAATAATGTTGTAATGAACATCATCGGAAATACATGACTGCACAATTCCTAGAAGTGTGATTGCTATGTCAGAGGAATGCATAATTAAAATTTTGATGTGTTTAGCAAATAAACTTCCATAAAGGTCAGATCAGTTTACACTTATACTAGCAATGCACAAAAAAGTTCATTTATCTTGTCTCTTGGTAATGTTGATTGTTTTCCTTCCTTTTAGATATGTCAGTATGGTAAAAATGATTATATGGCTTTTGTTTTATATTTCATTGGTTACTTTTAAGATTAACTTTGTTTTTCATTTTTCCTTTTTTCTTCTCCTTTGAATTATCTTTCTGTAGCCACTTTTTCATTAGAATATTGGTCATGCCTTACTCCACATTGAATCTCTTTATATATTAGTGATAGTAATCTTTCATCACACTTATTGCAAAACTAAAGGTATTCTTGGACATTTAAAATTTAATTTTGGTAGTTTATCCCATCTCATTCTTTGACTACTTCTGTCCCCTTAGTTTGAGGATTATCTCCATTGTGTCATTGCGGTTACTAGTCTATAATCAGGTTTTATAGTGGCATTTACTCTGAGAGGACTCATGCTCTGTAGTATTATTTGAGGGCATTCCACATTGTCCTAAGTCACATGACCTACCTGCATTTCTTCTCCATGCCACTTCTCATCAACTGTTGGCTCTGGAAGCTGGCCAACAATAATTTTTTTTTTTTTGGCTCTAGTCCTCTGTCTTTCACAGGGAATTTTTTTTATCTGCATTATCTCTTAGTAGCCAAACTACTAGCTAATACTCTGACAGTGATGAGTTTAGCAGGTAGGAAGCAGGGACTATTTTAGATATGGAAGTCAAAGAAGATGCCTTTCTTAACTGAGATGGTCCAGCTATATAATGATTAGTATGTTATAAACTTCAGCATCCTCAAGTTCATACATAGGTAGTAATATTTGCAATGCTCTTCTTGGGGTTATTTTGAGGAATTATTGTCTTAGAGGATGTCAAAGCTAGAGGAGTAATGTCCTATTCTTATATTTGAATGTGAAAATACTTCATAAATGGCAAGAAATCTGCCTTATCTCTTTATGGATGAAGAAATCATAATCATTCCCTAGTGCAGCAATGTGCAAATGGTGGCATAGCTTTAATTCTGCATGTGGGTTTAACATGTGAGTTTTAGAGTTAGACTATTTCAGTTTGAATCTATGTCAGCCACTTATTATCTCTATTGTCTTGGGTAAGTTTTTTATTTAAATCCTCTCTTTAGCTTTAATTTCCTAGGACTAAAGTGTTAATTGTATCAGTAACTCTACAGGAAATTGTTTGAGGATTAAATGGTGTATGAACATAATGCATTTAGCACACTGCCTGACACGCAGTAAGTAAGTATTCAAAAAACACTAGATTTTGCCACTGCTCCTAGGGCAGAGTAAGTGAGCCAATTCCAGTGCCCAGGAGGAGGCTCCCCACGCCATTGCACCACTCCTAGGGCAGAGGAGGTGAGCCATGCCAGCACCAGCAGCAGCCCCCCACCCTGCCCTGGTGGAAAAGAGAAGACATGTGAACAAGCCTCAAAAAAAGACTTCCAGATCACCTACAGTAATCCCAAAGGGAAACAAGGTGGAACAATCTGATACTCAACCACCTGGACTCCCTGAACTGGCAACAAAAGATCTGGAAAAAATGAAATCAGAAATAATTACTCAGATAACAGCAAAGATTGTGCCCATAGTGCAAGACATGATTAATAAATCTAGAGAGGACACAGATAAAAAAGTAGAGGATCTGAGGAACATGATAGAATCCCAACATAGGAAACAAATTGAATCCATAAAACAGATGAAAACAGATTTCCAGGAGATTAAAAATGCCATTGAAAGTCTGCACAGCAGAATGAGCCAATGTGAGGACAGAATTTCAGATATAGAAGATAGGATTGCAATTAGTGACCAGGAAAAGAAAAATTGCTTTAAAATTATAAGGGACCATGAGAAATCAATCCAGCAGCTGCTAGACGATGCAAAGAAGAATAACATAAGATTGATTGGAGTCAATGAAGAAACAGGAGAGAGTGGAGATGACATAAAAAAACTGTTCACAGAAGTGATGGCAGGAAACTTCCAAAGCAGGGGAAAAGAGCTTGACATACAGATAAGTGAGGCATATAGGACTCCAGCTAGCCTTGATCAAAAAAAAATCTACACATAGGCATATAATAGTTAGGATTCCAGAAATCCAACAGAAGAACAAAATTCTACAAGCAATGAGAGAAAAGAAACAAATCACATACAAAGGAAAGCCCATCAGAATCACAGCAGACTTCTCAATGCAAACCCTCAAGGCAAGAAGAGCTTGGAGTGATGTATTTCAAGCCCTAAAGGAAAACAGCCTCCAACCCAGATTGATGTACCCTGCAAAAATATCTCTCAAAATTGAAGGAGAAATAAGATACTTTCATGATAAAGAGAACCTTAGAAACTTCATGAATACCAAGCCAACACTCCAAAAAATTTTAGACAATATCCTAGGAAAAGATAATGAGAATCACAACCCCAGGAAGCCCAGCAGAATGAATCTGTTCGGCATGACAAATTAAACGCAAAGGGGGATAATCCAACAAAAAGAAAAAGTCATGACAAGGCTTTTAAAACTTTTAACTTCATCTCCCTAATGAGTGTATAATTCAATCTTGTTATTTTATTGATTAGTATTTTTCTGATTCTAGTGTTGCACACCTTTCCTTGTGCTGTACTGCCTATTATCATCTTCTTGTGTCTACGTTTTAATTGGGTTATCTATTAATGAGCTGTAAGAGTTCTTTATATATTCTGGTCATAGGTTACATGCATTGTAAATATGGTCTGTTTAAGGACTACTTTTCATTTTAATGATGTCATTTAAAGTTCTAAATTTTGATGAAATCTCATTTATCAAATTTTTTCTTTTATACATCATGCTTTTTGTATCCTAGGAAGTTTTTGCCTACCCTAAATTCATAAACATTTTCCCTTATAATTTCTTCTTAAAGTTTTATAGTTTTAGTTTTTCATATTTAGATTCATAGATCCTTTCAAGTTATTTTTATGTATGGAAATAAAGGGTTGAGGTTAACTTTTTATATACGGATACCAGGTGTTCTAATGCCATTTGCTGAAAACACTATCTTTTCCTCAGCTCTTGAATTGAGTTTATATTCTATAAAACTTTAATGTTAAATAATCTTTCAAAACTCAGTGGACCATATATGTGTGGTTCTATTTCTAGATTCTCTGTTTTATTCCAATGATCTATATGTCTTTCCTTATACCAATACTGCCTTGATTACTGTAGCTTTAGAGGAAGTCTTAAAATTAGGTACTAAATGTCTTCCAACACTGTTTTTCTTTCTTTTTACTTTTCTAGGTCCTTTGTACTCCTACATAACTTTTAAATTTCAATATCCAATTCTTCATTTATAGCAAGTATACATAGACCTGAATTTTTATATATATCTTGTGTTTTCTAATCCTGCTAAATTCAAATACAAGTTCTAGGGGCTCCTAGAGATTTCTTAGTATTTTCTCTGTAGATGATCATTTCATCTACATATAAAGATTTTGCTTCTACCTTGACAATCCTATCCTAGTTGTGTCATTTTATTGCCAGACTATTTTGGTTTAGGCCTATGTTTCAAAGTTTAATAGATAGATGAAGAGTAGGCATATCTGCCCTTGTTCCCTACCATAGGGAGAAAGCATTATATTTTCTCCATTCATACAAAGCATTTTTGCTGAAAGTATGGAGTACATGTCTTTAATCTGTTGAGAAGTTTCTCTTCTACTTCTAGTCTCCTGATAGCTTTTACCATGAACAGCTGTAGAATTTAGTCCAATACTTTTTCTCCAACTAGTGACAGGATCATATGGCTTTTTCCTTTCCTCTGTTAAAATGATGACTTATGGGGGCGGATCTTCCAATGCTGTCAACCAACACTGTCATCCTTATAATAAAACCACTTTCTACATACTGCCAGATCTGACTTCTAAGAGTTTGTTTTGTTAAACAAATTTCTATCTATGTTCATACTTTTTTCTTCTATTATCTTTATCCAGTTTTAGGATTAACACAATGTTGATTTCCTAAAATGAGGGGAGAAGTGTTCCTTTTTTTTCTGCTTTAAATGTTTGATATAATTTATCAGTTAAAATGTATATGAGCCTGTTATTGTCCTATAGGTAGATTTTCAAGCTAGGAATATACTTTCTTTAATAGGTGCTATTCAAATTTTATATTTCCTCCAGAGTTAGTTTCATTAATTTGTCTTCCAAGGTACTTCTAGGAAGTTGTCAAATTTATTTCAAAACAGATTTTTGTAATATGCTTTCTATATCCTTTTAAATTCTGTAAAATCTGTGGTAATGACTCCTAGATATTGATATTGTAATTTTAAAAATGTGTAATTGATATTGTGTAATACGAAGTAAAGGTCTAAAGGAGCAGGGGAAGTGGGAGGAGTAGGGGAAAGGAAAGAAGGGAAAAGAGAAAATATGAGAAAAGGAAAAAAATGGAAACAAAGTCTTTGCAAATAGGGAAGGGTGGAGGGGGTGAAGGGAGGGCAGGGGAAGGCAAAAAAAAATAAGAACCAAGATACTCATGTAATAGTACAAGATCCCAATGATGTATGTAACTGTATTTTATACCTAAAATGTACCAATAAACAATGGGGGAAAAATACTAGATTTTATTATTATAATGAACATTACTGTACTTCTAAATATAAGTATTACTCTTGGCTAGCTCAGTTTCTTTTCTAGTACTGAGATCTGTCTACTTTTAAAAGTACAATTGAGGGCCAGGGATTTAGCTCAGTGGTTCCACCACCTGGCTCACAAGCACAAGGTCCTCAATTTGATCCCCAGTACCAAAAAAACCCACAAAAGTACAATTGACATCATGTGGTAAAATACAACCAATCAGAAACATTTTAAGATCTGTTGTTCCCTTGTGCTAACTTTATCATAAATATATTACTCTGAATCTTGGATTTTTTTTATTACCCTTGTATATAGGGATTAGTGAAATAAATCACAAAGAAGCTAATTAGTCCCCTTGAAAATAAATATTTGAAGAATGTGTCATGAGGGATTACAATAATCTTTTGGCTAAGAATTTTGAGTTCCTTGAAGGCATGATACTAACTAAATGAACATTAATTAGTATTTGAATTAAGTACCCTAAAATGAAACTAGAACAGAAATTAGATTGTATTTTACTTATTTAGAATGGCATTGTTATTATCAACACAATGAAATGTTGTCTTTGTAAAAATTAGGCCCACACACAAATGTATAGACATATGGCTAAAAAGTGGATGATTAGAAATTTTCCCTTCATCCAATTGCTAATGATATATACTCTTTTGCTTTCAAAGTAGTCTTATGAAGAATCAAATAAATTTTTTAAAAGCTCAATTTCTTATTTCATTTAACCTCCATAAAGCTACATTTTATAAATATCAGAAAATAACAAAAAAAAGAAGTACAAAAACTAGATGTTGTATATTAAAAGTGTTGACTTGGCAATTAATATAGAGATCATTAAAGAATATATTTTTAACAAGTGCTCCTTTTCTGCTTTTCTCAATATTAAACTTAGCAACATTGACTGATTTCTCTCCCAAATTGATAGACGTTTTGTCTGTATGAATTTCAGAATGAGCTTTTTTATAAGAGTCTGTGTTTGTAGAAGATGATGATTACTTCTTTCTTTTCACTCTTATTTGTAAAAGATGATAAAGGAAAGAATTCTTCAAATTCATTTTAACTTTCACTCTCCTACTTTCTCAGATTCAGAAGCAGCTTCTTATAGGTTCCTTCATTCAATCTAATGTCATCACATCAAAACATAATTTAATAAAAGCAATTTTTCTGTACATCAAATTAAATGTAGGTAGATCTCTACAGAATTTAAGGGTGAATTTTAGAATATTTGTGTCAGTGCACTCTGAAATTAGGGTAGTGGTGGAAAAGGATGTAGAAGCGCCCTGGAAGATAAAGTCCACTGGGTAGGGGAGTTCTGCTAATTATACAGTCATCTTGTCAAAAGATTACTAGTTCCACATTTTTCTGATTTACCCTGAGAATAGAGTGGGGGTTTTCTTAATCTTTAGTTTATTTCCAGTATATTTCAACATATTGCTGTTCATATTGCTCAACTAAGTGGATTTAAAGGGATTTTTGAAAACAAATTGGATTAAAGATAGTACTAATGTCAACACAAAAAAATAAGAAAATAGCAATGCTGACAGCTTGACTTTTTGTATGAACTCTTTGTTAGCCACATAATGAAATAAAAATAATCTGACAAGAAGTTGACCTGAAAGCCTGAATTACCTAAAGGACTGTTTGAATTTGTATATATTGTTTTCAATGAGTCATACTGAAAGTTTATATAATGCCCAAAACATAGTTAATAATACTATTTTAATAGGCACAAAAATAGTTTTTGAACCTATCAAAACAAATATTTCACTGATTAAAATTTTTACTTTGATATGTTTATAATAACTGAATAAAATATTACTACAGGAGGTGTGTGTGTTACATACACATACACACACATATATGTATAAACTGTGATCTAAATATATGGTGAATATTTAAATTTAAAATTTATTACACTAGAAGACAAATTGCCATTCATCCCCCTCAAAATATTTCCCTCAGCTTTGAACACATTTATTCCACCATTCTTGCCATTTTCTGAAGCAGTTCTGGAGGTCCTCATGTGAGTGTCTTCATAAGGTGTGATAAAAAAATTTGGTGAATGCTGCTGCTGAATGCCATCTAACAAAAAAGCAGGCTTGTAAAAATATTACAATGTGTCCTTATCCACCTCATTCACCAGATCTGGCACCGATGGACTTTTGGTTTTTCTTCAACATCAAAACGACTTAAAAGGTAAATTTCTGAATTGATTCATGACATTGAGACAGCAATATCAGTGTAACTAAAGATACGCATGAGAGAGGATTTCAGAATTGCTCTAGAAAGTGGCAAGAGCCATGAGATAAATGTGTTAGAAGTAAAGGGGAGTATTTTGAGGGGAATTAATGGTAATGTGCCTTTTATTGTAATGAATTAAACATTTAGACATTCACTGAATTTTTTCATTGTACATATGTGAATGATATGTGCTCAAAGATATTTTACTGATAAATATATACAGTCAAAAAGTGGAAACCAACAACAATCTATCAGGTCCTTTGTTCCTCAAAGCAGCATAGGAGAGTGGATGCGAGCAGGAACTTTGAAGTTAAACAGTTTAGATCCTATAGTTAGCATGTATTAGATGGGTGGACTTTGGACAGATTATATGATTTCACTCCCTTTTGTCAAATGCTTAGTACAAAGCCATGCTCTCAATGAATGGTAGCTGTTGTTATTACAATCCTTTAGGAAATCTTCCATAAATAAGCCCCTGTCTCAGATACTATTACAATAGAAAGTGAAAAAGAGGTAAATGAATTTCAAAAGAAGTTAAATTTTATGATTGTCAGAGCTGTTTTTCTCCTACTGTGTGTGTGTTTGAATGTGTGTGTGTGTGTACATGTACATCTGTGCCTAGTTTATTATAGAGAATACGTGAGGACAGGTATGTGAACATCCTTTCCACACTTTCCCACAGCAGTTACAGTTTCTGAAGAGGAGAAATGCTACCATTCTACTATTTTTTAAGTCTTTTGCCTATTTCCTTTGCATGTAAATAGCTATAGCTGTTGTATGTTACCTGCTCCTTTTCTTTGTGTGAAGAAAATTTACAGATATGTAGATAAAGTTTCACACATAATCTACACAATCTAGGTAATAGTGGGAGTATGGGTGGGATAAGAAGTAATAAATTATACTATGCAACAGAAGTTTTTCTTTATTTGAATTATTATTTTCATCTCCTGTGGCTTATTTAATAAAATGCATTATTATAGCAGTGATTACAGTTTAACTGTAATTTAGGGAGAAATTTTTAGAGTTGAAAGATACAGATTTTAGTTTTGCCACTGCTTTACATGTATTGTGCAGTAAGCCTCAGTTTCCTCATTCATAAACATGGAATCATAGCATTTGCCTTTTGTAAATATTATTCATCTCATATTTGAGCACCTATCATGTGCCAGCACTGTGCTACTCACTAGGGATATGAAAATGAGACTTGATCCAGTCTCTGTCTTATTAAAGTTATAGTCCAGTGAGGAGATAAGGATGCAAGCAATTATACTTCACTGTGATTACAGTTCTATTGGAGGAATAGGAATTTGAGTTTACTTAGGGGAATTAGAAGACTCTTCCTGAAGGAAGTAGTATTAAAATTTCCTATTCTTATATTAAAATCTACTTAGCTGCTATATTAGAAATTAAGAAAAGTTGCTGATAGTCTCTGATACCTTCAAATAAAAAATTGTTTACAGGTAACATGCCTTTTTTATACACTAGGATTAGAGATACTACATGTAGGTACCTGCAGATGTGACTATGAATTAGATTTGTTGAGCAATTTGTGATAACTCAGCCTTTTTTTTTTGCTATTTTTTTCTTTATTTTTCTCTTGCCACCTGAGGATATATGTTAAAGTCTTAGCTCTCTTTGGGTTTTAACGCACACTTATTTATGACTTGAACTATCATATAAATGTGAGTCCTTGTTTTGTGGTTTTTCTTGGTTATAGAATTTTAGTCTTTCTTTAAGAAAAATACAAAAGTTTATAGGGAAAGGGCAAAGACCTAGAAATGAAAATCCAACACTATATTGAAGAAGAACAAAATCAGAGAACCATATGACTTTGAGACTCACTGCAAAATAGTTGTAATCAAACTTTTGTGGTATTGTTTGAAAAAAATAGATAACTGGTTGTGAGAACAGACCCATTATACATGGCCCCTCATGCAATCTTCATAAAAAAACCACTCAAAAATAGATCATAAATCTAGGTGCAAAATGTTAAACTATAGAACTTTTAGAAAACATCTATGTGACCCTGGGACTTGGTTGTAGTATTTAGACATAACTGGAAGGCATGATCCAGCAAATAAAAAATTTATGTTGCACTTCAGGAAAGACCAATCTCCAGGCTTAGAGTATCTCAGTGGAGTAGTACAGATTGTATGAAACCCAGCCAGCAGCTAATAATCAGCTAGGCAGGGGGAAAGGCCAAAAAGAAAAATGGCAGGAAGTGGTATACAATGGCAACTTGAATACTGTGGCAGAGTGGGGTTTTGCTATAGAAGAGTGTCTGAGTCTATATGTGCCACTGCAGGGAACAATGGAAGCCTGGATGCCCATGGCTTTTAATTCCCATACAAACCCTGCACGCTCAACCCCTTTTGCTTTGCTTGGAGGAATTCAGAATAAACATGGCGGAGCATAGATAGTGACCAGCCACACCTCCAAGTCCAAAGACTGGTAATATATTGAACTTTGGCCCATAGTCTGGACCTGCTCATGAACTACTGAGATATTTGGTAGATAGCCTGATTTTTTTTTTTAAGAGTAGGGAAAATTTATTGAGAGAAAGAAACCTTCTGTCTAAGAGAGACAGAAGGAAGACTGAAAAGTGGGTTGCCTGCTCACCCTGCTTCTCAAAGGTGTTTTATGGGACAAAGCCATGAGGTGAGGTGAGTTCAAGGTGGGACAAAAATATAGTCAACTAGTAAGATTATAAGTACAGTCACTTAGGCAATATTGATCCAATGAGAAATCACAAGGTGGACAAAACTATGAACAACCAATAATTGAAATAGTAATTGTAACTTGGATAACCTGATTTTTTTTTAGTGTCTTCATTCCCAGATACAGAAGAGATTGAGTTGGAGATGTGGGCCCATCCCACCACTTGTTGATTTGCCTGAATACTCATCTTTAGTCACATAGGGACAGAGCTCAGTCTCCAGACTAACCTTAAATTGCTTTTTCTACCTGGACAGAGGAATGGAAGGAGAATCTGGACTAAGACAAAACAAAACAAAAACAAAGATGAAAACAAAACAACTCACAAGATTTTTACATTTACCCTTTTATCAGACAGCATCCAACAATAGAAATCTAGGTAAATAATTACCTTCCCAAGGTAAATACCACTACAAGGAGGAATATCAGACCTGTTTTATTTTAAAAATTGTTTATGTGTGTGCATGAAGGTTGTACATGTGTATAAATGTTAGTTAATGGTTTTCCTTCTACAGTGTCTTACTTTTTTTGTCATATTCTCTCACACCAAGGGTCATTACACAGAGTTTTCTAACTTTGTGTTTCTGCTAGTTCATTAATCAAATTCAGGCTCCTTTTATCTCTTCATAGTATCTGTTTACATTCCCTTTCTTTCTTGTCTTTCTTTTCTTCCCCTTCTTATATTCTCTCAAATCTCCCTTCCTTCCCCTCTAATTTTCTTGTATATAAACATTATATTAAATTTTGTTGCTTTTCTTTTTTCCTACCTGTGACAAACTGGGATACCAAACTCATTGACTTTGGGATCCACCTGGGGGAATGGTAGAGTGCACTAGTGGGTGTGTCTGGGTGACCCATGGAGGCATAAACTTGAGTACTATATCTGATCTCCTTACTCCTTCCTTTCTGGAACTGTTGCCTTGCACTCTTTCCTAGCTGCCATGAAATAACGCCATTTTCCACTATGTCCTTCTGCTATGATGTTTCTGCCTGGGACCCTGCTGAGGATAGATGGAATCTCCTTAAAAATGAGCCAAATTAAGCATCTCCTCCTTTAATTTGTGTGTCAGGTGTTGTGTTCCAGTGATGAGAAAGCTGGCTGACACAGAAAATTGGTACTGAGAGTGGGCTGTGTACCTGATTGTGTGGTTTAGAACCACTTAGAACTTGTTTATAGAAGTAAGTTTAGAACTTGTGAAGAGCTGGAGATACAGACTAGAGAATCCCTAGAAAGCTCTAAGCAGAACCGATTAGGTGTTTCTGGTCAGAGCTCAAAGACCAAAATGCTGCTGGGAAATTTGTACAGCAAAGGCTTTCCTTTGGAAAAAGTCTATTAGCTGTTGAATAAGAAGCCATGTGTGTTACACTTTGGCAGAAAATTTGTCTATATTTTTCATTTGTCGAGAGTGAGTTAAATGTAGTAGACTAATTCATCTGGTGGAGGAAATTTCAAGACAACCTATTACTCAGGTTGTGAATGGAACCAGCCAAAAAGAGAAGCAGTGTGGGCAAGGCCATAAAGTTGGGGCCACTCAATTCTTTTGGAATACACATTTTTTTCATCCTGTGCCTCAGATACCAGATATAGACTTTCAGGAATTAATGTTTTCCCTGTTGGGTTTCAGGCTTGTTTTGGTCCAATTCTTTTCTCTCCTGATATTTCTCCCTTTTGGAATGAGAATACTTACCTTCTGCCATTGTGCCTTGGGATTATGTAACTCGTTTCTTATTTTTGCAAAGGTTGACAATTAAGAGTTTGCAATGAGTCTCAGAAAAACTCTGAATTTGACTTCTGAAGAATGCTGGAATTCTTGAGACTTTCAGGAAGGGATTGTTGCATTTTCAGTTGTATAGAGGATAATTGTATTATGTTAGGTGGAATAATGATCTTGTGTTTACTTGTGGATTAAGTAGAGTTTAAGGAGATGTGCTTGGTTATGAAGTTGACAAGAGGTTGGATGTAGCAGTTAGGGTAGTATGTTGACTTGGTTGGCTTTGAGATCTGCCTGGGGGATGAGTGGAGTACACTAGAGAGTGTGACTGTTGGGTCATGGAGGTATGGCCTTGATTCCCCTCACTGTTTCTTCTGTGGCACTCTTCCCCTGCTCTGCATCCTGGCTGCCTTGAACTAAGAAGCTTTACTCCACCACACCCTTCTGACATGATGTTTCTGCCGTATAGCTAGTGAAAGATGGATTGCATTTTTGTAAATTGTGAACCACATTAAACCTCTCCCCTTTTAAATTGTGTGTTAGGTATTGTGTCCAGCAATGGAAAAGCTAATATACTACCCTTTCTTACATTATTATTCTCTCTTTCTTTTCCTGGGTTATTGAAATAATAGACAACCTCTTAAACATATTTTAAATTGTAGTTTGATATATATATATATATATATATATATATATATATATATATATGGTTTTTTGCATGTTGATATTAGTGGTAGTTACTCTTTTCTCATAAAGCAGTGCTTGGGACTGAACCTACTACTTTGATAAAATTAAGTGGATATTTTTACACTGAAATACACTCACAGCCAAAAGTATATCACAGAGAGATGCTTATTTTAAAAATACACATGATTCATGATAGTTATTCATCCCAACTGATCTACAAACTTCAACACAAAAACACAAGAATCATGAGATAACAAGGCAACAAGATGGGTCAAAAACTAATCCTACACGTATTAAAGTGGATAGAAATTAAGACAAAAGATTTTTAAACTCATTCTTATAATCAGTGAAATCAAAGAAGAGACAAAGAAGCAGCTGAATGAATCATTTATAAAAATGATCAATGAGATGAAAGATACAAATAACCAGGTGAATGTTATTGAAGAGGATGATATCAAAGAACACCTCAGAGATTCTGAAAAACAAGCAAATGAAAATCCTGGAAATGAAATCTTCAGTTAGTCAAATAAAGAAATCCAATTGAACGTCTTGGAAGTAGGCAAGATGAAACAGAAGAAGGAGTATCAGGAACTGAAGACAAGGTGGATGAAATGAAACATTCAGACAGTAATAAACAAAAGAGAATGAGAAATAATGAAAAGAGTATCTAAGAGCTTTTGGACAATTTTAAGAAAATCCCAGGAATGGAGTGATTTACTGTGAATTTTACCCCATCTTTTAAAGAGTAAAAACTTCTCAGACTTTGCCATGAAATAGAAAAGGAATGAACACTTTCAAATTTTTTTTCCATGAAGCCAGCATTACCCTGACACAAAAACTATATTGAGACTCAACAAAAAAGAAAAGTCCAGACTAATATAATATCCTTGATGAATAAAGATACAAAAATCCTCAATAAGATTCTTGCAAACATTTTCAACGACAGATTAAGAAGAGAATACACCAGGACCAAGTTGGTTTCATACCAGCAATGCCAGAATGGTTCAAAATGTGAAACTAAATAAATACACCATATACATAGAACCAAGGATTAAAACCACGTGATCATCTCAGTAGATATTGAAAAAGCCTTCTACAAAAATCAATTATCTAGTCTGTAAGCTTGATTCATAGTAGAGCTATGAAGAGGCACTGACTTCAGTTGCCAGGTACAATGTAGTAGCCAAAACCATGTATGGCTACTGAACACCTGAAAAAAGACCTGTCCAAATCGAGATGTGCAGTATAAAACCCATACCACATTTTCAAGCCTATGTATTTCAAAAAATATATTAATATTTTATTAATTTTAATATGAATTGCTTATGAAAATAGTATTTTGGTATCTTGGGGTAAATAAAATATATTATTAAAATTTTAAAAAATCAATTATCTCTTCATGATAAAAACGCTAGAGAAAAAAGGTATAGAAGTATTGTTTCTAAAATTGAAGAAAGCGATATACGATAAACCCGCAGTCCACATCATACTGATCAGGGAAAAACTGAAAGATAAAACTGAACTAAAATCTTCAAAAGGTCAAAATTGTCCACTCTTACCACTTTCTTCACTATAGCACTTGAAAGTTTAGCTAGGAGTGTTAAGCAAAGAAAGAAATAAAAGGGATACAAATATGAAAGGAAGAAATCAAATTATCTGTGTTTGCAGACTTCACTGGAAGGCTCTTAGAACAAACAAATTCAGGAAAGTGGCAGTATACAAAATCAACACAGGAAATCAGTAGCTTTCTTAAACTCTATTATTGAATATGCTGTGTAAGAATTCAGAACAGTTCCATTCACAATAGCTTAAAAATACCCAGGAATCAACCAAAAAGATGAAAGACCTCTATAATGAAAATTATAGAACATTGAAGAAAGAAATTGAAGAAGACACTGGAAAATGCAAAGACCTCACTTATTTATGGATTGTCAGAAGTAAAATTGTTAAAATGGCCATATTACCAAAATCAATCTACAAAGTCAGTGTGATCCATATTAAAATACAATATTGTCTTAGAATTCATAAGTGGGACTACCTCAAATTAAAAAGCTTCTGCACAGCAAAGGAAACAATCTACAGAGTAAAGAGAAAGGCTACAGAGTGGAAGAAAACAATTTGCCTGCTATTCTTTTGATAAAGGATTAATATCTAAAGAGCTCAACAAAATTAATGCAGAAAGGGGCAACCCACTCTCTGGGTATCCCCTCCTGTCCCTCTCAGGAAGAAGTTGTCTTTTTCTCAATAAATATTCCCTGTTATTAAAAAAAATTAATGCAGAAATACTAAATAGTCTAACCAATAAATGCAGAAATGAATTGAACAGATACTTCTATAAAAAGTACAAATGGCCAAGAAATATGTGAAAAAATGTTTAACATCTTTAGATTAAAAAGCTCTGCCAGTCTCAGGAAGTTATATATAATATTATTCTCTTCCATGAATAATCTAAAAATAAATGTATGACATACATACAAACATATAGGACAGATGACAGGAAACAAAGGTAGATATTTAGAGATTGGGAAATTGTTGGGCCTAGTGGCACAGGCCTGTAATCCCAGCATTCTGGAAGGCTGGGGCAGGAAGATCAAATTTGAGGTGAATTTTGTCAACTTAGTGACTTAGCGAGACCATGCCATAAAATAAATAAAGAGTGCTGAAGATGTAGCTCAGTGGAAGGTCCTTGCATTCAACCACTAGTGAAATAAAATATACAAAAATAAAAAACTAAACAAAAGGGCCAGGGTTTAGCTCAGTGGTTCCAGCACCTCGTTTTGCAAGCACAAGGTCCTGAGTTTGATCTCCAGTACCAAAAAAGTAAATAAATAAATAAAATAAAAACTAAAGCTGGAGAAGGGGATTGAGGGAGAGGGGAAGAAAGGGACAAGGGTAAACAGATATGAAAATAATCAAAATATATTTGCACATGTATCAATATACCAAAAAGATCTCATTATTTTGTATCACTAATATGCACTAATTAAAAAAAAAACTTTTCCCTTGCCAAAAATATTGTTGAGAGAGAGACTAACTAGGTCTAGACATATTCTCAATTCTTTTAATTTGGAATAAAATAAAGTTACGTTTCATGTTTGATTTTATAAAAAGCATGATTTTCTCTACATTGGCATATGTTTTAAAAGCAAAGTTACTGACCTACAAAAATCAGAAATATTTGTTTTATGAAGCGGAAAATTACTGATGCTTTTTAGAATCTTTCTGGTTCAGTTTTTTGGGATTTCTAATTTTGATTTTTCTAGTCCACTTTGGAGTTTCCCAATCTATTAATAAGTGAGAGAATGGGATAGAAGTAGCATTTTTTTCTATAATCATGATTTAAATGTTTTTATTTTATCCAACAAACCCTGTTTTCAATTGCCAATTTCTGTTTACCTTCACCATATTTTCTTAGAACTTTTATTTCCTTACGTCATTTCTTGAAAATGGTTCCTACATACCATGGTATACATAAATCTTCCTTTACGTGAATCTTTACCTTTCTAATGCATAGAAACCAAATTTTAAGGTAGAAGGGAGAAAAGCTCCTTATTATTTTGTTGTGCTAAGGCAAGGGTAACATTGTATTTCAAGGGTAGAGGTTTTGTACACACCCTGAGTAGTTTTCACATTTGTGCTGTGGCTCCTGCTCTGTTTTCTTTTCTTTTCTATTCTTTTTTTTTTTTTTGAATTTTTAATATTTATTTAGTGTTTAAAAGAAAGCATCAAAAGTTTCAATATCATCGGTTTTTGGAGTATAAAATCTAAAAAAAGAAAAAACCAAAGTAATTCCTGTATGAATTACAGTGAACATACCAATAGCACTCGAAATAAAATCTTCATTTCAATTATCACACCTAAGTCAGTCTTCACAAATGACAACATTCTGTTCCTCACGTATGTATCGTTTACACTGATAGCACATATGTTTTGCTTTCTTTGCCTTTTTGTACGACGTACTTAACATCTTGGGGGTCTTGCTGTTTTGTCAGAGGTTCTTATTATATTATACAATGTACAGTTAGTGGGAACATAAAATATCAATAAAATAAAGTATTAAATTCTTAATATGTATTGCGCATTTAGAATACACATTTTCACATCAGCTGTTTATTTGCCTACAAAACCAAAAAGATAACACCAGAACTAAATTCCTATATAAACTATGTGAAAATACCAATAGCTCACTACATCAAAAATAATCTTTGCTTCAATTGTCACACCCAAGGCAATCTTCACACATAACAACTGCATATTCCATGCACACATCTCACACGTACAGCACATTGCTTAGCTTTATTTTCCTATGTAGTAGGCCATTCTTGGCACCTCTCTTCTCATGTTTTGTCAGGAGCTTCCTACTATATTATACAAGATGCTCTTAGCAGGAAAATAAGATCAATAAAATAAAATATCAAATATGTAATGAGTGCTTAGAATAGACATCAACATTTTCACATCAGCTGCTCTGTTTTCTTTTAAGTGGATTTAGGACAGAAGAACCAATCAGGAGCTGGGCCTGCAGTTTCATTTTCAAGTGGGCTTAGCCAAAAGAACAATATGTACTAAGCAGGAAACAATGCAACGACCTAACCCTAATGAGCACTGATACTATATTTTCTTAGCAAGGGCTCCCTCCCCAAATAATATTTATGTGTCTTTGAGTCAGATAATCTATCTGTGAAATGTAAGAGATTTTTTTGGTTAGGATATGAACTTCTTTTGAGAAGTATTTATCAGTTCATTTATTCACTTTTTATTAGATTCATTGTTTTATGAGGGTTAATTTTTTGAATTTTTTATATTCTAGATATTAATCCTCTATCAGAAGAATAGCTAGCAAAGATGTTTTTCCATTAAGTGAGTTAACTTTACTCTGTTAATTGTTTATTTTTCTATATAGAAGAGGTGCTTGGATTTATTTCTGTGTCTTCTATTCTATCCATTGCTCTACATTTCTGTTTTTATGTTAGTATCACATTGTTTTGTTACTATGATTTTATTGTGTAGCTTAAAGTTTGGTATGGTGGTGCCTCCAGCATTGCTATTTTTGGTTAGGGTTTCATTCTCTGTTCTGGGCCTTTTTTATTTCAAATGAAATTTGTATTGCTTTCTCTAGTTCTGTGAAGAATGTTGTTGGCACTTTAATAGAATTTGCATTAAATCTATGGATCACTTCTGGCAACATGGTCATGTAAATAATATTCTGCCAATCTAAGAACTATGTCTCATTCCATAGCTTAGTGTCCTCTGTAATTTCTTTCCTCAGAGTCTTATATATTTCATTATAGAGATTTTTACTTCCTTGATTAGATTGATACATAGATATTCAAGTTTTTGTAGCTGTTGTGAATGGAATTTTCTTCCTTAGTTCATTATTGGTGTACAGGAACCTGATTGATTTTTATGTATTGATTTATATCCTGCCACTTTATTGAATTTGTTTGATGTAAAATTCTTCTGGTGGAGTTTTTTGAGTCTTGTTTATAAAGAACCATGTTATTTGCAAATAGAGATAACTTGATTTCCTCTTTTTTTGGGGGGTATCAGGAATCGAACTTAGGACCTTGCGCCTGCGAGGTGGGCACAGTGCCACTGAGCTAAATCCCCGGCCTTTGATTTCCTTTTTTCCCTCTCTTGCCTGATTATCCTGGCTAAAATTTCAAGTACTATTTTGAGCAAGAGTGGTGTGAATGGACTACCCTATCTTTGTTTCTAATTTTAGAGTGTTTTTTTCAGTTTTTTACCTATTTAATATGATAGTGCCTATGAGTTTGTCATTTATGTCTTATCATTTTGAGAGAAGGCCTTTCTATTTTCATCAAGGTTTTTATAATGCAGGGATGTGGAATTTTGCCAAAGTTTTTTTCAGCATCTATTGGGATGATCATATGAATTATTCATGGTTCTATTTATAGGATATATTAAATTTACTGACATATTTGTTGAACTGTCTGTTACATCCTGGGATAAAATCAACCTCATCATGTTGAATGATCTTAATGTGTTGTTGAATTCTGTTTGTAAGAATTTTGTTGAGGATTTTTGCATCTATATTGTGTTTAAGCTCAGTTGTTTCAACTTGGCTTGGGAATCACCTAGAGGATTTAGTATAGTAGACTTCTCAGTGTGTCTTGTTGAGTCATGGAGGCATGTCCTGGGTACTCTATATGATTCTTGGACCTTTATTCTCTGGTACTGTTTTCAACTTCTACATCTTGGCTACCATGAAAAAGTATCTTTCCTCTGTTATGCCCTTCTGTCATGATGTTTTTCCCTCTGAGCCAGCCAACCATGTACTGAATCCCCTGAAAATGTGAGATGAATTAAATCTTTCCTTCTTTAATTTGTAGGTGTTAGGTATTGTGTCCCAGTGATGGGAAAGCTAATATAGAAAATTGGCACCAGAGTGGGTGGTGAGGTTGCTGTGATTTTACCTGATTATGTGGTTTAGAAGCTTTTAAAATGGTTTGTAGGAAGAGTTTGGAAAGGTTTGTATGTGAGCCAAAGAAGCCTTAAAGTGTTGTATGCTGATCTTAGTGTGTGATTTTGGTTGGTCATCAGAAGTTCAGAATGTTGAAAGGAATGCGGATAGTAAAGGCCAGGCTCAGGAAATTTCAGTTGGGAATAAGGGCTGCACTGGCAATTGAAATAGAAGCCATGTGTGTTGCATTCTCTACATGATTTGTCTACATATTCCCATGTTATGAAACATTGCAGGAGGCCAAGAATGAAGGACTGATTGAGCTGGGAGACATTTTTTTTTTTTTGATATCGGGGATCAAACTCGGGTCCTTGAGCTTGTGCAGCAGGCAGCGAAACCACTGAGCTAAATCCCTGGACCTGGCAGACTTAATTTTAAGGCAGCTCAACACGTAGGCTGTGGCATGGGTACTTCAGGATCCTACCATATTTTCTTTATTTTGTATTGGAGAATGAAGGTAGGTTCTTTGCACTGAGGTACATTCTCAGCCTTTTGTTATTTTTTATTTCAAGAAAGGGTCTTGCTGAGTCATTAAGTAGCTCAAACTTGGCTTAAAATTGACATCCTCTGTGTCAGGATCCCAGAGTACTGGGATTACAGGCATGTTCCCCCATGCTCAGCTTGCTGGCTGCTTTTCTACAGATTTATATTGAAAATCAAGGGTGAAAATCAGAGCAGGAGAGGTTTAGTTTGGAACATAGTAGCTCTATTTCTAGCATCTGAGGCATGAGGAATGTGAGTTACAGAAAACTTGAGAAGCCCCACACTTATGGCTTTGCTCATTACAGTCTATATGGTCTCTTCTGTTTGTGCTGGTTCTTCTCAAGAACTATAGCTTTCATTGGCAGACATCCCACCCTCTTGGTATATCTAACTTCCTGGGTCTATACTGTACTTTAAGCTTCATTCTCATAGCTTTATGCACTGCCCCTTCAGGGGCTCCTTGCCTGGCTTCCCAGGCCTTCTTTTGACATCTGAGTGGAAGCCTCCCCAATCCTACAACTCTTGCATTCTGAATGTCAGTAAAACCAGCATTATGCAGGTATGCCAAGGTTGCACCAGCTTAAGGAGTAGCCAGCTCCCCTGAACTAATGCTACAGTGGCCTCTGAGAGCCTGCATGGCTGAGCATGGTGAAATGAATCCCAGAAAACAATTTCTTTCTTTCTCCTCCTCCACACCCCCCAGAAAACAATTTCCTAGGAGGCTTAGGGCCTCTCTTCTCAAAGTTTGGGTGGAATCTTGCTGATTTCTGAGTTGCCTTCTGGGCATCTTTCCTCTTATCCCAGTACAAAGTACTTGGTTTCTTTTTAATGGTGCTAAGCTCTTCAGTATCCTGACCTCCTATGGCTCAAGCATTATACATGTTCCCCTTTGAGCCAAAATTTAAATTTTTCAAATTTTCCTGCTCTTATTTTTACTTACTAGAGTTTCACTATGTTTTTTTATTTAACTTGTTCAGTTTTTTGTTTCCAGAATTTCTGCTTGCTTATTTTTCAGAACTTCTGCCTCTTTGCTGAAGTCACCTTTAAATATCCTGCATTGTCTAATTTAACCAGCTGCTTATTTATATCTTCTTTGAGCTCATTGATCATTCTAGTAGTTGATTTATTCAGCTGCTTGTCTCTTCTTTGATCTCATTGATCATTTTAATGATGAGCTTTTTAAATTCTTTGGAATTTCATGCACTTTAGTATCTGTGGGATCAGCTTTTGTGGAATTATGTTATGTATTTTTGGAGGCATCTCATTGCCTTGTTTTCTCATTTTAGTTGCATTTCTGTATTGCAGTTTGTGAAAGAATTGGCTAGAATATCTTGCTCACTTTAGTGCAAGGTTTTTTAAGTAGTTTTCTCTCTGTGATGTGTCTTCGGTTGTGATTTTGTGTGCATGTGAGAATTTCCATTCAGTTTGCTCTTGGTACTAGGTTCAGGCCCTACTACTTCTTTGAGAGGAGAGAGTAAGTACCAGAAATATCAATAATTGAGAATCTAACTATAGATTATTTGCTACTGAAGAACATGTTAAAAAATGTCTAGTGTTTCACTAACACATGAAAGGGCCAAGTGAATTATATATTATAGTAAGCCAATGCATTAAGTATTAGTGATATTCAGACTATTCAAGATAGTTTTATTTGAAAGATGAGAGATAAAAGGAAAAAACAATGAAAGGAGTAAATACAGAATAATAAAATACTATAATAATATAATAAAAGAGGAAGGAGAAAGGGGAGGTGGAGAGAGACAGAAGTAGATATATAGAGGAGTGTAAATTGAGTAGAGAAAGGAAGAAATATAAATGGGAAGTGAGAGAGGAGAAAGGGAGGTTGTATCAAGTTTTCAATTTAGCAAATTTAAATATTCCTAATGAGCAACATTAGTGTGGGGATATATGACAAAAGAAGGTAGGATATTATGGAGTGAAAGCAGAAAACAAATAGTGCTATTCTTTCCTATACATATATATAAAAATACAGACCCTTGTCATACAAAACAAATTATTAAACACATAACAAGGCAAAACATAAGAAAAAATAGAGATAGAAAGAGAAGGAGGAAGGTGGGGGAATTATCCTGTCTGTGGAGGTTTTCCTCTGACACTGTCTTCAACCTACCATTTTCAGGAGCCTCTATTATTCTCAAGGTTAGTGTAGGGTATTTACCTTCCTTCTGCAGTGTGTCTTAGCCCACAGTTCCAAGCTATAAATCCACAGGGAGCTGCACCCTATCCTTCTATCTCCATTTGGATTTGTGGCTACTGTGTCTCAACCTGCCCAGACCTCCATGATTTCTATGCCCCCTGTGTTGGAGAGCTGTTTATCTCAGCTAATGCAGCCTGTTTCTCTCTATTCCTGGTGTCTATGGTACCCAGCAGCCAAACTTCTGAGTTTCTCTTGGGCACTTGCTTCCCATTGTGCCTGGTGCCAGGGAAATGGAAGCCTCAGCCAATACTGTCCAGTCCATTACTTGCCACTTCTAACCCTGATTCTGTCCTCTGATTTTGTCTGATTTGTGATTTCCTTAAAGCCCAGTGGCAGACAGACGAAAGTCTAAGTGTGAATTATTGCTTTCATATCATTCTGCTTCCATCATTTGGCCCTTTTGCTCCCACCACAACTCTCCATCTTTCAGTCTGGTTCCTGGTTCCCATAGCACCTGTGAACTGGGATGCTCTCTCTTGTTATTATATCTGACTCTGAGCCATGTCTCATTTGTAAAACCACTTACCTGGCCTGCCACTGAGAATGATGGTGACTTGGGGGAGCATTATGGCATTCACCTCCCTGGCTACTTCCTGTAGTTTTTGTGTTTCACAGAATGGTTTTGTCTCCAGACCTGCAGTGGGAATTGAGCCCATGAAACAGAAAACACTTTCCACTTATTTCAGACTGTGGGCCGTGTTTTGGTAGGAGATTCATATGGTTCTTCTGGCACAGAGTGCAATAGCAACTGTTGAGCTGCTGCCACCCTGCTGGCTCCATCCCTTGAAAGTTTTTGTGTGTTTCCCAGAATGGCATAGTCTCCAGACTTGCACAGGGAGTGGAGGCCAAGTTGGAGGTGACTTTGTTTCTTATTCTAGCTTTCCATTTTTATGTATTTCACCTGCTTGCTATCCTATTTAAGTTGTATTCTAGTGGTTTGTTTTCTATTACCTCTTGTAGCCACTTACTTTCTGAATTTGGTTTGTACCTTGGAACTATCTGTGAGTGCTGTTTCCTTTATACTGCTATGATCTGGATCCAAATGTTTGTATTGGAATTGTGGAGATATAGTGTTGTGATTAATAGATGATAATATAAATTAGCCATGAAATTTTGTATGAACTAAGGTCTCTAAGAAATTGGCTACATGAAGTAGTAAAAATACTGGAAAACAACTTGAACTGGATAGCAAACAAATAAAATTCATAAAAAGGGGAAGCTAGAATAAGAAGCAAAGCCACCTCCAACTTGGGCTCTGCTTTTCAGAGGAACAAGAAAAAGGAAAAAGGAACAAGAGTTGGAGGAAACCGGAAGGGTTGGGAGGAAAAGGGAACAAAAAAAATCAGATATATTATGTACATTTACAAACTCCCCATGATACATGTAATCATTATGTATTGTAAATATGTGGTAACAAAAATGAATAATAAAGGGGAAAAAAGTTGCAAGAAATAGATTTCTAAATATGGGAGGCATACTTATTACTAAAGCTGATTTTGTTTTCTTTGGTGTGTTTTCTGTCTTACTATGGGTAACCACAAGTGACTTGTAACCCTTTTCCATGTAGTTTGTTTGTCTGCAGTTACAAAATATCTGGTTAGTAATGTTTTTTTGGCAATCCCTCAGAGCACAATAAACCTTTAACATACTCCAAAATCCTCCAGCTCAGGTTGATTTTCCAACAGTGTGGTTTATTTGTCTTCGTTTCTTTTGATTTAGATGTTTCTTATCCAGTAACTAAGAATTACAATACTTTTTAACTCTGCAGTAGCTATGAACTATCTTTTGAAGAGGAAGCATGCAATTACATTGTCTGCTTTGGGATCTTTAATTCCTTCATTTAGAGGAAAATAGCTTATTTTATTCAAAAGCTTTTCTCCTGGGCCAGAGATTTAGCTCAGTTGTTCTGCTGCCTGCCTTGCAAGCACCAAGGTCCTGAATTCAATCCTTGGTACCAAAAAAAGAAAACAAAACAAAAAAAGCTTCCCTCCTGATGGGACAAAATACTTGACACCCAGAAATCTTCGGAGGAGAGGTTTAATTTGGCTCACAGTTTCTGGAGAATCAATCTATAGTTGGCTGTCTCCAAGGGAGAAACTTAGTAGCAGAAAGGAGTGGCAGAATAAATATGCTTAACTCATGGCAGCTCGGATGCAAAGCAGAGGATCAGTGCCAAAGAGGGAGAGGTAAGGGACTACATGCAGACACCCCTAGAATTGTGCTCCATCAATCTCTGAGGCAGATCAAGTTGACATTCCACCATAATTGTCATAAGGGGTTAAATCTGTGTTTACATATAATGCTTCAAAAGCAAATTTGACCACTTAACAGTTTACCCTGAGCATCACTCAGACAGCATTTTATTAATTAATTAATTTATTTATGTATGTATTTTTGTTACCAGGGATCGAACTCAGAGCCTTGTTCTTGCAAGGCAGGCAGGATGAATTCATTTGTTGGAAACATAATTTTCAACACAACAGTGTTGCAAATTGAGGTCTCATGGGGAAGTATTTAAGTCCAGATAGTCCACCCTCATGAATGATTAACTTTCCTATGATAAGGGCATTTGTGAGTGAATAGAACTTGTGTCCTTACTTCTTCTGCCATATAAAAGCATAGAGTGCAAAGCACTATCTTGGAAGAAGAGAATGTTCTCACCCGACACTAAACCTGTTGGCAAGATGTCATTTGACTTTCCTGCCTACAGAACCATGAGACCATACATTTCTGAGTGTAAATTACCCGGTCCATGGTGTTAAGCAGAGCAAAATGAAACAAGACAGTGCCTTTTTGATGTTTTGCTTCTTAAACTATGTGAATGTATAATCTATCAAAAGTTTAAAGAAACTGAAAAAGTTAGTGCTATTGGTTTTCTTCAGGAAAATATTCTATGTAAAAACTGTAACTAGAGAGCTAATGATTGATAGCTAGCTAATAGATTTCAGAGAGGATTCTTTTTTTCTTTTTTGAGACCATTCTTTTGCTATATTGCCCAGGCAGGCCTCAAACTCCTGAATTTAAATGATTCTCTCACTCAGTCTCCTGAGTGCTAGGATTACAGGCAAATATCACACCCAGCCTGAGAGAGGAACTGAGAGACAGAAAGGGGTATAATTTTCAAGAAATGTCCTTTTTGGAGAATGAAATCGGTCAGATTACATGGCCAAACCTATATTATTTAAAATTCCCAGAAGTCAACAAATCTCAGTAGAATCATAAAAACTAGCTAATTTATGTTTAAATGCCTGGTATGCCCTAGATGTGGTATTTTAACACCACAACCTTGCAAAAATTGGTGGTAGTACCATCAGTTTACATATTAAGAAACTGTGGCTAGAAAGGCTAATGAATTAGCTGCTTTTCTGACCCTAGGACAAAATACCTGACACCTACATATTGAAGGATGGGAAGTTTATTTTGGCTGTTGATTTCAGTGGGTTCAGTCCATGGCTGGCTACCTCTCAGGCAGAAATGATATGGTAGAAGAGCATAGTGCAAGAAAGCTACTGAACATGGTGGGTAGGAAGCAGAGTGAGAAGGTGCTTTGGAGAGAGCACATTAGTAACACAGCCTATTATCTTGAGACTGATGAATTAGTTTAGTGACTTGTTGACCTGATTATTAATGATAATTATAGTAGCTATCACTTATGAGTACTTATGGTATAGGTTCTATACATTTATTGTATCTCCTGGTATTTATCATATAGTAAAATTCTATGGGATATTATTAGGTGTTAAGCGGAAGGACAAAGTTTGCATGGTTAAGCACATTTGGGAAATATGGATAAAACACATTTTTTTCATTGCAGAACTTAACAGACCTTTTTATATGAATTTCAATGAAGGAAATACAGAACATACTTTTCCTTAACCTCATTTGTCCAATAACCTTTTCCCTTTTTCCTCTCCTCATTTCCTGAAAGTCTTGAGACAGGAATGATAGGAAGAATACACTTTTGAAAACATCATCTAAAAGGATTTGCTTGGAAGGAATTCTCAGCTTTTGAGATCATACATGCAACAAATATGACAGCAATATTTGAGTTAAAGAATATTTAAAAGGGAGGCTTATTGTGAATTAACTTCTTAACTTTATTTTAATTTAATGAATAAAGGTACATGTCCTTTAATTTTAAAAATATAGTAAAAGGACCACAAAAAAATCTTATATGGCAGAACAGCAACATTAAGTACATTTGAAACAGTGGGCATAATAATGACATTCATGGCCCTAAAAACAGGTACATTAAATGCAGTTGGTACAGAAGAATATGCTGGCATAATTATCAAGAAGCATCACAATAGGTATTGGAAAACAGAGCACCAAATGGAATATGTTTAGGAGGCTTTATGCCCTGTGTATTTTTATATATATCAGAACATCTCTATTTTTGAAGGCTACAAAAAATAAAATTTGGCCCAAATCACAGCAACTACTGACCATGGCTTTAAAGAACTGTTATTTATGGATTGATAAGCTCTGAGTATTCTAGAAATAATCATCGACAAAGAGTCTGGAGATCTAGGTTAAGCTTTTGCTTTGCTAGTGCCAGCTAACTGGCCCTGGGCAAATAACATATTTTTATAAGCTTTGGTTTAGTGGATGTATTTCTCTGTATTACACAGTAGGATTTCAGTAAGTTTAGTTGTAGCTCTATGTTTTATTTTGGTAAAAGAAGTCGAAGATATTTTATAACTTCTGTTTGAGTTTCTAATTTTTATGGGACACTATTACAAAAAACTGCTTAGGACTATTAGTTTAAAAGGAATATTTTTGTCATTGGTAGAAATGTTGGTCTGTCAATCGCATCTTTGAAGTCTTATTAGCATCAAAATAAGATACAGTTTTTTTGTTTAGTGTTTCATTAAGTTCCAAGTTTTGATAAATTCAAAAGCTTGAGTTAAAAGATTATCTGGACTCAGGGAGAACCCTATGGAAGGAGACTTGGATAGAGATGGTTGCAGTGGTTTTTGAGGACTGATGGACTAAAGCAATAGTTTTCAAACTTAAGTAAGAATCAGCTGGGCAACTCATTAGGAAAATTTAGTTTGGTAGGCCATGGCCTCAGAGCTCTTGATTGGAGGCAGAAAATCCTATTTTCAACAATTAACGTCTCAAATATGTTTGAATAGATAGATCTTTGGTCATATTTTGAAAACATTGAGCTCCAACCCATATTATACTATCATCATAATAATGGCATATGGCCTATTAATGAAGTATAGATGAAAGAATTATCTTTACATATTTGATCGTCTTAAAATAAATTCTTAGCAAGGCATGATAATGCCTGCCTGTAATCCCAGAACTCAGGAGGCTGAGGCAGAAGAATAGCCTTCAAGGTCAGCCTGGGTTATGTAGTGAGTTCAAGGCCAGCCTGAATCACATAGTGAGACCCTGTCTCAGAAAAATAGCAACAATAAAATAAATTCTTTGAAGCATTTTTTCTTATCCTCTTCATTTATTTATTGATTCATGTATTTCTCATTTAAACATTTATACTTAGATTTGGCTTATCCTTTATACATACTAAAATTTATACTTGTGAAATGAGAATATTCTGGTAATGATTTACTATTTTGAGAAAGCCTTGTGGCAGAAATTTCCAAATGCTCTTTGTTCTTGGGCGCATTCCCTCATTCACTCAGAACATATTCATTTGGGATCTACCATGTTCAAGGCAGTGTTTTAATTGCTGCAAAAATATAATATGACCATTTTTGAAGGAAATGGAAATGAGCTATCCAAATAAAATATGTACTCTGTTAGATGGTGCTGATTGCTATGGAGGAAAATTAAGGAAAGAAAGGGTGCTAGGGAGTGCTGAGTAATTATTCAGTTTTAAATACTGTGTTTAGGGAATTGCTCACTGGGAAAATGATATTTGAAGAAGACCTAACGTAGTTGAGTAGCAAGTCTTAATTGGTAATAAGGGAGGAACATTTCAGCTTGATGGAGAATCATAGGCAGACTCTGAGCCACAAGCCTAACTACTATGTTCCACAGACATCAGGAGCTTAGTGTGACTGGAAGAGTATGGGCAAAGGGAATTTAGTATGGGGCTATATTCAGTGAGTTAATGGAAGGAGGATTTGGAAATTAGAGGATGGGACACATAATTTATTTCTTGGGAACATTTCAAGTGATAGTAATGATTCTAAAATCACCAGAAAAGCATCACAGCATTCTGATTTGGGTTTTAATAATCTGTTAAGAATTGCTACCTGAGACCATTAACATAAAATAATTTTTGAGGTCAGGGATCATGTCATATTTTTCTTTGAAAATCCAGGCACACTAAGTAACCATTTAATACATATATAGTAAGATGTATTTCTGATGAATTATTAGACATAAGGGTTGAGGCTGAATATCCATATTAAGAGATTTTAGAAGAAATTATTTATAAATTGATTTTTGATAATAAATACCAAAGTTCAACCAAGCTTTGATAATCTGTTCTTGATATAAACCTCTTTCCTCAATTTGACAAAGTCAAGGCCTAAACAGTCACAAAAACAGTCCTTTGGGTAAAAGATATATCTTTCTCATAGTAATTTTTATCCCTGAAATACCTTATGTATGTCTTACTTTTTAATTATGCATTAAACTCAGTGGATTAAATAGCATACTTATTATCATTAAGGATTCTTTTATATCTGACAACTAAAAAAAGTCTTTCTCTGGGTTGGTCATCAGGAGATTTAGCAGACTCAGGAATTTAAAAGATTTAATCTCATTTCTTGCTAAGGTCAAAAGGCCACACAGGATCTTATCCAACTACATAGCTCTTCATTTGATCACAGACTTCATGTATCACATTTGGTGTTGTGTAAATATTTACAAGGGAACCAAAATCAAGCCAGTCTTAACAAAAGGCATTTCAGCAGTTACTTTCAGATATGCAGAGGACCATAGTCTGCCCTTACATGCACACCCAGACTTTCCATTGACGTCAATACTTATTGCTCACACGTATCCAGGGGCAGGATCTGGCACTAGAAATTAAATTAAATAATTCCCTGTGTGGGATGCCAGAAAGTTTCATAGATCTGCTGAAAGAAAAGAGTAACTAACCACGAAAGGGAAGTTTTTCTGTGGTAATGTCAACACTGACAAATGATAATGGCCCTGCCCATTACTGTTGAAGTTTACAAACATTATGATCTGCAAATGTGTTTTCAACGGTACATATGATTTCTCAAATATGCAGGAGATGGTTCCAGTGAAGTTTTTCTACTTTGCATGTTGTGTGCAATTAAATATAGTGAAATTAAAATTCTAAATCCTAAGATTCCAAAATCACTTTCCTTCTATAATTTTCAGCTTGAAATAACAGAGAAGGTCAGACATTCTTCCAGTTGGAGCTACATGTTATCCATTGGTGGATGCATATTTCATGATGAAAGCATCTGGAGTTTAAGAATTTCTAGATTCTGCCACCTGCCTTGCAAGCACAAGGTCCCGAGTTTGATCCCTGATACCAAAAAAGAAAAAAAAAAAAGAATTTCTAGGGATGGTTTGGACTTAACAAATGGGAAAATAATATTCTGCATGATCTTCTGATTTCAGGGTTGGACAGAGACAAGCTTTTGTTAATCCTCAGAAGGAAAGAAATGTTAAATGGAAAAGAGTCTTCATTTATGTCACAAAATGTGGAAAATACATTTGCTTTTGAATGAAAATGAGATTAAGATAATTTGATTTCTATAAGAAATCCAATTAAAATGTATACAGAGATAATGTAAGGTCTTTAGATGAAAGTACTCTTCTGTACTATAATATTAGTAGATCTAGTACTGATGACTTATATATCCTTTTACCCAAATCTTCAGTTAAATCAAACAAACATTTATTGTTTGATTTTTTAAAAAGGCTGTTTCCAGGGATGGCACCCTGGGCTGAAAACCCAGTGTCAGTTGTCTAGGTACTCAGCATATGTTGAGTGGCCCAGAGTGTGGTAGGTTACATGACAGACATACAAAAAACATTCTGGGAGAGAATGAAGTGAGAAAGAGCTCAAATTTGCCTGCTGTTTTCGATAGGCATCAAGATGATGAGAACAGTATTCAAGTTGGAATGATAATTATAAAGAGAATTAGTTAACTTTTATATGGATATTCAGGAGCAGTGAAGCATCTGGTGTGGTTCGAACCTAGGGCACATTGAGTAGTAATAGTGGAGAGAAAATAGTTGAAACCAAATTTTGGCTTGAATGCCAAGCTGAGAAATTTGGATTTTGATCTGAAATTGCATTTCATGTTTATTAGTGTTTTTGTCTAACTTTGTTCATCAGGATATGGTAGCAGTCTTATCTTAAAAATATTCTCACAAATATTATCTGTAGGCCTCTCATGTAGTTAGTTTTATGTTTCATTTCTTCTCAAGAGTTTTAATAAATATCCTCAGTGTAAGAGATCATCAATGTAAGTTCTATTAAAAATGTTTTAGTATTGAGTTAAGTTTAAAAATAAATCTGATGGATAGTGACAGAATAGAACTCAAGTGAAAGGAATGATGTGAAAATCTTTGCAAAGAAAAAGAGACATAGAAGCTTGTATCTTTCAGTTGCAGTTTATTCTTGCTTAGAGATAATATAGGCTTCTAGCATAGGCATGCAGCTAACTGTAGCCTGGTTAACTGTGATGGTAGGAAATAATGTTGGGCATTGGTGTGAATCCCAGATCCACAGGCCTGGACAGATTACTTATCTGGAAATAATTTTATTTAGTTTTAAAATGAGGAGTTGTTGTGAATAAGTTCCAGGTTCCCTTCTTCTTTCACGATTCAATGTTGATCAGTCATGGCTCTACCTAGTAAGAGGTGACTCTTGGCATTTCTTTGCTGATGGTGAGCAGTAAGTGCTAAAGCATAGTAGCATCTCATTATAGATGCACCTCCAGATTTCTGCATGTGACTTGCCCTCTTTCCCCTTGTCTTGTACCTACAGAGCAAGTAAAGAGTAGGGGAAGAGAATGGTGGTAGAAGTAAAGGGAATGAGAGGTGTTAGAGATGGGAGGGAAAGTTGGTAATTGATATGAAAGATATAGGTCAGGAGAGGGAGAATGACAAGAAAGACAGTGCTATTTTTTTTCTCACTGCTGAATTGGTTGCTTTTTTTTATGTACCTTACATGTGTCAGGCACTGTTGACTGGGACAGGTTGGTGATTAGATTGTTTTTGTAGGTCCTACTCTTTCAAAATCTTTACATATAATCATTCTGTTTGCTGGCACCCAAAAGGATGCAATTATAACAGGAGTTATCTCTGGTCTTACTAGAGTATTGTTTTCTTTTTTGAGTTTCGCTCCTTGAGAAATAAAATTTGAACTATTGGCCTCATGCAAATAGTTTCTAATCAGTGGTGCCGACCTACCTAGCAAATATGGGTCCCCACGGAGGCTAAGCATTGCATTATTTGCAGAACTAATTTAAAAAAATAATTCTCTGAGTATAATGAAAAAGCCCATACCCTGAAAACACTTGGACTCTTCTTTTCCGGGGAACTTTGACCTACCTAGGAACTAATGAATACCTTGTGGTTTATTAGTGAAAGGGGCAATGCATAGTCAAAAGGCTACACATATATTAGTTCATCTTCACTGCTTTCTTTTGGGGAAAAATAGCCCTGAAAGAATTGTTTTGTTATTTATTCTC
This sequence comes from Heterocephalus glaber, assembly GCF_053883595.1. NCBI lineage: Eukaryota > Metazoa > Chordata > Mammalia > Rodentia > Bathyergidae > Heterocephalus > Heterocephalus glaber. Next base: position 48,945,410 of record NW_028258320.1, on the reverse strand, counting down.
TGGAATAAAAAATATGGACTTCAGTGCTCTTAATTGCACTGGTAACCAAGAAAAGTGAATGCTTCCCTGTGGCATTCTGTTGATGTTCTGAAGCATTAACCTGCTTAGGTTATTGCTTTATTTATTTCTTTCTTTCTTTATTTATTTATTTCAGGATGGAAAGAAATTGAGCTTTATTGTCTTCACTGCAAAGGGCACAAGCCAAATTAATCTTAGACTTCCAACCTGGCTGTGAATGGCAATCTTTTCCCAGCAGTTCTGTATTCTACATCATATTGAAAATAGGGTAACTAGGATTAAAATGACTGTTACTTTAAAAAATGGCAAAGACTTTCACACATTATTGTTTTGTGGGTCTTTAATTAGACAAGACTTGTGGCTCATAGGTATTTTTAGCCTATTGCAAAATTCACATTGTCTTTTTTGAGGAGTTTTGTTCTTCTTACTTGAAGACATTTTCTTCCCATTATTGGCATTAAAAGCATATTTATTGGAGGAAAACAAATTCAGAGTTCCTGTCAACAAATAGTTCTCTCAGAGAAAAGTAAATGGGAATAGTAGAACAAGGTTGGAGAATTCACATTATTTGAAGCCAGGATTTCTGATCTTCACTTCCTCCTTTTAATTTTTTATTTTAATCAGCTTTTCTATTTGGTGATATATAATAGTTGACACCCACAATTTAAAGGAGGAGAAGTTTAATTTGGCTTCTTGTCTCAGAGGACTCAGTCCATGGCTGGCTAGCTCCAAGAGAAGAACATCATGTTTAGAAGATATGGCAGAATGAAATACTGTTCATGGCAGTTGGGAGAAAAAGCAGGGAAACAGTGTCAGAGAATAAAGGGCAAGTAATTAGGTATAGGCCCAAAAGCCACACATCCATGACCCACACAGACACATCCAGAAGTGTGTTCTACCAGTCCCCTGAGCATGTCTCAATGCCAATAAAATTTACACAGCACACTAGTTCACTTTTTTCAATGGGCAGAAATCCAATTTAATCATCTCAGAAAAATGGATGCTCTTTTTATTATAAGATGGATACATTTTTGGTGGGCTTTGCCTGTGTATCATATACCTTGAGATGTAAATTCTGGTTTTCAGAGTAAGGATTTCCTGCTCAAATTCAAGGTTATTCCTCTTGTCCCATTCTCAGTGGAAATAGAACAGCTATTTACCAGTATTCATGTAATATTTATTTAAATTCTTTATTTTATTGTAGTTTATTAGTACATGTGTGTAGTACATAATGTTTACATTTCTTGTGAGAAGTTAGTACATGTACATAACACATCTTAATTCCTTTTATCATTCCCTTTTCCTTCCACTCATCTCTTTATTCCCTTCTGTTTCTTTTTACATCATGCAGTACACGATGTTTATATTCCTTGTGTGGAGTTGGTACATATGCATAACACATCCCAATTCCTTATTTGATCTCTTATTCCTTCTTTCCCTCCTGCTTCTATCTCTTGATTGCCTTCCCCCTTGAGAAAGATCTATCCCCAAACTTCCTGTTATCTGTCTTTTATTTTGTTCTTTATTTATACTTTGGGTTTTGCATATGAAAGAAGCTTGTGTTTTTTTATTTATTTCACTTAATATTATGGTCTCAAGGTGTAATCATTTTCATACAAATGATTAAAGTTTATCTTCATAGCAAAGTAATGATCCATTATATATAAATACCACATTTTTCCCCCCAAATTTTATATTCCTTTATTTTATTTTATTTTTTTAATTAAATTCTATTATTGGTACATTGTAGGTATACAACACATTTACATTTCTCATTGGGAATTGTACCTTTACATAATGCATCTTGGTTCTTTTTTTTTCCCCATTCCTAGCCCTCCCTTCACCCCCTCCACCCTTCCCTATTTACAAAGACTTTATTTCCATTTTTTCCATTTCTCATCATTTTTCCTTTCCCTTCTTTCCTTTCCCCTGCCCCTCCCACTAGCTCTATGCCTTTGGACCTTTTCTTCCTATTTTGCATTATCGATTGTTCATTTTAATCATTGGTACATTTTAGGTATACAATATAATAACATTCATCATTGGAAACTTGCACCTTTACATAGTCTCTCTTGGTTCTTATTTTTCACCCTTGCCCAGGCCTCCCTTCAACCTCTCCATTCCTATTTACAAAGATTTTGTTCCTAGTTTTCCATTTTCTCATATTAATCCCATTCCCTTCTATCCTTTCCCCTAGCCCTCCCACTTCCTTCCCCTTTGCCCCTTTTCTTCCCATTTCACATTACATATTATACATTTAGTCCTTATTTACACTTTCAGTTTCTCACACCACAGAAACTATTCTGTATTTATACATGTGTGACCTATTTATTTTACTTAAGAGTATTGCCTCAATGTGCATCCACTTAGCTATAAATGTCTCTAATTTCTCATTTTTTATGGCTGAGTAGTACTCCATTTTATTAAAAAAACCACATTTTCTTTATCCAGTCTCCAGTTGATGGGCATTTGGGCTGTTTCCAAGTTTTAGCTATTACAAACTGTGCTGCTATGAACATGGGTGCACATATATCACTGTGGTATGATTCTTCTAATTCTTTGGGGAAGATCCCCAGCAATGGAATAGCAGGGTCACATGGGACTTCCAGTCCTAGTTCTTTGAGGTATCTCCATACTGATTTCCACAGTGGTTGTACCAGTCTACACTCCCACCAGCAGTGGAGCAGGGTTCCTCTTTCCCCACAGCCCCGCCAGCATTTGTTATTGGTTGATTTCATAATAGCAGCCATTCTTTCTGGAGTGAAGTGGAATCTCAGCATTGTTTACATTTGCATCTCTTGAATGACCAGTGATGTAGAACATTTTTTCATGTATTTATTTGCTATTTCTACTTCTTTGTCTGAGAAATGTCTGTTCATTTCAGATGCCCATTTTTGGATTGGGTCTTTAAATTTGGGAGGTCAGACCTTTTAAAGTTCTTTATAGATTCGAGATAGTAGACCTTTGTCTGAGGAAGAGCAGGTGAAGATTTTTGCCCACATTGTGGGTTGTCTCTTCACACTGCTGGTGGTTTCTCTTGCTGTGCAGAAGCCTTTTAATAAGAAGAGATTCCACTTGTTGATTGTTTGTGCTAGTTCACGGGCAACTGAGGTTTTGTTCCTAAAATCTTTTCCTACACCGATGTCTTCAAGGGTTCTACCTAACCTCTGTTCCAACTGGTTCAGAGTTTCTACTTTAATATTTAGATCTTTAATCCATTTTGATTTTAGTTTAGTGCATGGTGAGAGATATAGGTCTAGTTTTAATCTTTGGCAAGTTGAAGCCCAATTTTTCAAGCACCATTTATTAAAGAGGCTATCTTTCCTCCAGTGAGGGTGTTTGGCTCCTTTATCTAAGATGAGATGACTGTGTGTGTCTCGAGTTGTTTCTGCATCTTCTGATCTGTTCCACTGGTCCTCAGGTCAGTTTCTTTGCCAGTACCATGCTGTTTTATCACAGTAGTTTTGTAGTATAGTTTCAAATTGGGGGTTGTCATGCCCCCTGCCATGTCTCTGTTACCTAGAATTGCTTTTGCTGTTATTGGTCTCTTCTTGTTCCAAATGAATTTTTGGATTATTTTCTCAAGGTCTGTGAAGTATGCTGCTGGGATCTCAATTAGAATTGCAGTAAATCTATATAGCAGTTTTGGAAGTATGGCCATTTTCACTATATTAATCCTTCCTATCCAGGAGCAAGGGATCTCTTTCCATTTTCTGATATCATCTTCAATCTCTCTTTTCAGAGTGCCATAGTTTTCAGAGAAGAGGTCTTTGATTTCTTTCATTAGGTTGATTCCTAGGTATTTCAGTTGTTTGGATGCTATTGTGAAAGGAATTATTTGCCCTATTTCTCTCTCAGTGAGTCTGTCATTCATGTAGAGGAAAGCTATTGATTTTTGTATGTTGACCTTGTAACCAGCTACTTGACTGAATTTGATTACATCTAGAAGACTTTTGGTGGAGTTCTTGGGGTCTTCTATATAGAGTATCATGTCATCTGCAAAGAATGACAATTTGACTTCTTCATTTCCTATCTTTATTCCTTGTATTTCTTTCTCTTGTCTAATTGCTGTGGCTAATATTTCCAGAACTATATTGAACAAGAGTGGTGGTAGTGGACATCCTTGTCTTGTTCCTGATTTTAGTGTGAAGGATTTCAGTTTTTGACCATTTAGTATGATATTGGCTGCTGGTTTTTCATAGATGGCTTTTATCAGTTTGAGGTAGAGACCAACTATTCCATTTTTTTGTAGGATTTTTATCATAAATGCATGTTGGATTTTGTCAAATGTTTTTTCTGCATCTATGGAGATAATGGTATGGTTTTTGTCCTTGGCTCTATTGATATAGTGTATTACATTGACTGATTTTTGTATATTGTACCATCCCTGCATCCCTGGGATGCATCCCACTTGATCAGGGTGTATGATCTTCTTGATGATCTTCTGCATTCTGTTTGCCAGTATCTTATTAAGGATTTTTGCATCTATGTTCATTAGTGAGATTGGCCTATAGTTCTCCTTTTCGGTTGAGTCTTTCTCTGCTTTGGGGATCAAGGTGATGCTTGCTTCCAGGAATGAATTTGAGAGTATTGCTTCCCTTTCAATTTCACTGAAGAGTTTAAACAGTAGTGGCAGCAGTTCCTCTCTAAATCTCTTGTAGAATTCAGCAGTGAAGCCATCAGGGCTCAGGCTTTTCTTAGTTGATAATTTTTTAATTACATTTTCAATTTCATTGGTTGATATTGGGTTGTTCAGAATTTTTAGGTTTTCTTCTTTCAACTTTGGTAATACATATGTATCTAGGAATCTGTTCATTTCTTCTGTGTTGTCCATCTTATTGGTGTATAAGTTCTGGAAGTAAGTATTGATGATCCTCTGGATTTCTGCTGGATCTGTTGTAATTTCACCCTTTTCGTTCCTAATTGCATGGATTTGGGCCTTTTCTTTCCTTCTTCTGACAAGGTTGGCTAAGGGTTTGTCAATTTTGTTGATTCTTTCAAAGAACCAACTCTTGACTTCATTGAGTTTTTGTATTGTTCTCTTAGTCTCCATTGCATTGATTTCTCCTCTGATCTTTATAATTTCCTCCCTTGTATTAGCTCTGGGGTTGTCCTGTTCTTTTTCTAGAAGCTTGAGGTTCAGTATCAGGTTGTTTAATTGGGCTCATTCTGTTTTCCTAATATGCATATTCACTACTACGTATTTCCCTTGTAAGACTGCTTTCATTGTGTCCCATAGATTCCGATATGTTGTATTGTAATTGCCATTTAATTGAAAGAACTGTCTGATTTCTTCTTTAATTTCCTCTGTGACCCACATTGGTTATTCAGAAGTGTGTTGTTCAATTTCCACGTGTTTATGAAATTTTTTGAGTTTCTTTTGCTATGGATCTCCAATTTCATCACACTATGGTCTGATAATATACAGCGGATAACTTCAATCCCTTTGCACTTACTTAAACATGTTCTATGTGTGAGTATGTGGTCTATTTTGGAGAATGACCCATGTGCAGCTGAGAAGAATGTGTATTCTGATTTTGTGGGGTGGAAGACTCTGTAAACATCTGTTAAGTTCATTTGTTCAAGAGTTTGATTGAGTTATAGTATTTCATTACTTATTTTTTGTCTAGTTGATCTATCTATTTGTGACAGTAGGGTGTTGAGGTCCCTCACTACAATCATATTAGTGCATATATGACTTTTCATGTCCCTTAATATTTGTTTTATACAGTTGGGCACACTAGTGTTTGGTGCATAGGTATTTATGATTGTCATCTCTTCCTCTTGGATTTTTCCCTTTACAAGGATGTAGTGTCCTTCTTCGTCTCTCTTAATCAGTGTTGGTTTGAAATCTACTTGATCTGCCAAGAGGATAGCTACTCCTGCTTTTTTTTGGGTTCCCGTCACATGGAGTATTGTTTTCCACCCTTTAACTTTCAGTCTATGAGTTTCCTTTTGAATTAAGTGTGTTTCTTGTATGCAGCATACTGTTGGATTTTTCTTCTTGACCCATTCTGCCAATCTATTTCTTTTGATTGGTGAATTGAGACCATTAACATTGATGGTTATAACTGAGACGTATTGACTTGTCATTGCCATGACTTTTTCTTTTTGTTGGGTTCTCCCCTTTACATTTAATTTCTTGTCATGCCACATGGGTTCATTCTTCTTTGCTTCCTGGGGTTGTGATCCTCAATGTCTGTTCCTAGGATATTGTGTAAAATTCTTTGGAGTGCTGGTTTGGTATTCACGAAGTTCCTAAGGTGCTCTTTGTCATGAAAGTATCTTATTTCTCCATCCATTTTGAAAGATAGTTTTGCAGGGTACATCAGTTTGGGTTGGAGGGTGTTTTCTTTTAGGGATTGGAATATGTCACTCCAAGCTCTTCTTGCCTTGATGATTTGTGCTGAGAAGTCTGCTGTGATTCTGATGGGCTTTCCTTTGTATGTGATTTGTTTCTTTTGTCTGACTGCTTGGAGAACTTTGTTCTTCTGTTGTGTTTCTAGAATCTTAACAATTATATGCCTATGTGTAGATTTTTTTTGATCAAGGCTATTTGGAGTCCTATATGCCTCACTTATCTGTATGTCAAGCTCTTTTCCCCTGCTTGGGAAGTTTTCTGCCATTATTTCTGTGAAGAGATCTTTTATGTCATCTGCACTCTCTCCTGTTTCTTCATTGAGCCCAATCAGTCTTATGTTATTCTTCTTTGCATCATCTAGCAGCTGCTGGATTGATTTCTCATGTTCCCTTATAATTTTGAAGCAATTTTTCTTTTCCTGGTCACTAATTGCAATCTTATCTTCTCTATCTGAAATTCTGTCCTCACATTGGCTCATTCTGCTGTGTAGACTTTCAATGGAGTTTTTCATGTCCTAGAAATCTATTTGCATCTGTTTTATGGATTCCATTTGTTTCCTATGTTGGGATTCCCTCATGTTCCTGAGCTCCTCTCTAGATTTATTAATCATGTTTTGCACTAGGGGCACAATTTCTCCTGTTATCTGAGAAATTATTTCTGATTTCATTTTTTCCAGATCCCCTTTTGTTGCCAGTTCAGTGGGTCCAGGTGGTTGAGTATCAGAGTGTTCCATCTCATTTCCCTTTGGGGTTGCTGTAGGTGATCTGGGAGTCTGGTTTTGAGACTTATTTACATGTTTTCTCATTTCGACTGGGGGGAAGGTGCTTTTGGTGCCTGCACGGATTACCTCCTCTGAGCTGGGAGAGGTGGGACAGGGGCTGGGGGGAGCGGTAGGGATGGTGGCCCAAAAGCCCTTTCCTGTGGGCTGGGAACAGCAGGAGGGATGGTGGCCAGGAACCCCCTTCCTCTGGTCCAGGAGCAGTGGGATGGTGTCCCAGAAGGCCCTTTCTCTGTGCCAGGAGCGGTGGGACAGATGGTGGCCCAAAAGCCCTTTCCTCTGGGTTGGGAGCAGGGGGAGGGATGGTGGCCAAGAAACCCCTTCCTCTGGACCAGGAGCAGTGGGACTCAGTACTGTGGTTTGGTGGTCTGGTGGTTGGGTGTCCTCTGTGTCTTTGTAGTGTGGAACCAGGTGGCTGTACAGAGGAGCAGGGGGTGGGGGGCCCAGTGGATTGTTGCTGGGGCGTGGGCTGATTTGGTGTCTTCCACACGACTCTGGACCTCGGTAGGGTGTGCGCAGACCTGCCAGTCTGCAGCCAAATGCCACATTTTTTATCTATTCATCTGTTCATGGACATATAGGCTGCTTCAAAGATTTAGCCATTATGAATAGTAGTGCTATAAACATGAGTATGCATATATCAGTGTAAGATAATGTCTTTAAATTTCAGGAATATCCCTAGAGGGAGAATAGCTGAGTATGATGGAATTTCTAGTTTCAGTTTTTTGAAGAATCTTCATACTGATTTCCATAGAGAGCATACTCGTTTACATTCTCACCAACAGTATAGAAGGGTTGGTTCCTTTTCCCTACACCTTCTCTGGGATTGTTAGTATTTGATTTTTTAATGATGGCCATTCTTTGTGGATTCAGTGTTGTTTTAATTTGGATTTCTCTAAAGGATAGTGATGTTGCACATTTCTTCATGTATTTATTGGCCATTTGTATTTCTTCTGTGACATGTCTATGCATCTTGTTTGGCCATTTTTTAATTAAGATTTTTATTTTGAGGGGTCTAATTTTTTTGAGTTCTTTGTATATTCTAGATATGAGTTACCTGTCTGAGGAATTATTGGAAATTTTTTTTCTCATTCTATAGGTTTGCTTTTTTTTTTGCTGTACAAATTTTTTTTTTTCTTTTTTTTGGTACGGGGGATTGAACTTGGGACCTTGCACTTGCGAGGCAGGCGGAGGCACCACTGAGCTAAATCCCTGGCCCCAGAAGGTTTTTAATTTTATATGAATCTATTTGTTGATTCTCTTACTACTTCCTGTGAAACTGAAGTTCTGTTTAGATAAATACTTTCCTATACCTATGACTTCAGTAATTTTACTTTTTTTCTCTTCCAAGAGGTTAAATATTTCTGGTTTTGCATTTAGTTCTTTGATCCATTTTAATTTCAGTTTAGTACATGGTGAGAGATATGTTTTCCTATACATACCCCTTTTATTTCTTTTTCTTGTCTAATCATTTCTGCTAATGCTTCAAGTACTATGTTGAACAGGAGTGGTGATAGTGAACATCCTTGTCTTGTTCATGATAAAAGATAATTACATCTAGGGCCGGGGATTTAGCTCAGTGGTTCTGGCGCCTGCCTCACAAGTGCAAGGTCCCAAGTTTGATCCCCGGTACCAAAAAAAAAAAAAAATAATTACATCTTCTTTGGGGGGTTTCTGTTTCATGTACTACTGCTTTCTATTCTTTGATATTTAATCTATAAGTTTCTCTTTGGGTTAAATGTGCTTCTTATATACAACATACTGTTGGATTTTTTTTCTTGTTCCATTCTGCCAGTGTGTGTCTTTTGATTGGGGAATTGAGACCATTCAAATTGAGAGTTAGTACTGACATATTGATTTATTCCTATCATTGCCTCATTTTCCTCTTGATGATTCCCTTCTACTTAACTGCTTACCCTATCTAGTGTGTTCATTCTACTAAACATTTTTTTAAAATCATTTTGCTTCATTGTCTCTCTGGAGTCCTTGAGAAGTTTTTGGCATAGTGGTTTTGTGGTCATGAATTTCTTTAGGTGCTCTTTATTATGAAAGTATCTCATTTTGCCATCAATTTTGAAAGATAGTTTTGCAGGATATGTCAGCCTAGGTTGGAAATTGTTTTCTTATAGAGTTTGAAACACTTTACTCCAAGCTCTTCTGGCTTTTAAGGTTTGTGTTTATAAGTCTGCTGTAATTCTAATGGTATTTCCTTTATAAGTGTTTCATTGCATTTCTCTAACCGTTTTTAAGATTCTATTCTTGTCTTGGATTTCATAGATTTTGACTATGATGTGTCATGGAGAGGGTCTTTTTTGATCGTGGCTATTTGGGGTTCTATTATACACAACACTTAACTGTATGTTAAATTCTTTAACTTACTTGGAAAAATTTCCAGCTATTATTTTAGCAAACAGGATTTTAATGCTATTTGTGTTATCTGAGTTTTCACTAATTCCAGTTAACCTTAGACTTGTCTTTTTGCACCATCTAGGAGCTGTTGGATCCATTTTTCTTGTTTTCTTCTTTTTTTAAAAAAAGTATCTCTCATTAATTGGTCACTAACAAGAGCCTTATCTTCTAGTTCTGCGAATCTATCCTCACATTGGTCACTTTTGCTGCCTATACTTTCAGTAGAATTTTTAATTTCCTGAATTTCTGTCTGGAGCCCTTTTATGGACTCATTCTTTGCTATGCTGGTCATGCATGTTGTGCATCATTTTAAAGCTCTTATATATTTTTATTAATGTCTTCTATAGACTTGCCTGTGATTTTAATTGGTGCAGTATCTAATTACTCATATCTTCTATGAGCCTGCCACAAGCTCTATTGAGCTGTTTTGTTTTCTCCCCTGATATCATTTCAAATAATTTGCATGTGAGGCTTTTGGGTTCCTCCTCCTTTGATGCTGCATGGATCAGTTTCAGTTCATGGTTAGCTGGCTCTAAGGAAGGAAAATCATGGTGGAAGGGCATGGAAGAGAAAAAATGTTGAACTCATGGCAGCTGGGATGCAGAGCAGGGGAACAGTGCCATAGAGGAAGGGGCCCAGGAACAGTTAAAGACCCCAAAGTCACCCTTCCATCTCCTACCTAGTCATACTGAGAAATGTGATTTATTCCCTGTGGGGTTCCCAGGCTAATCAAATTGACTATTAAGCTTAACTGTCACATATTCCCTCTGCTCATATGCATGTACCATTGTCCCATCAGACTTCACTTATAAAACATAGGTTATAGAACCATGGAGAATTAAACCAAACTTGAAGTGCTTTTGAGCATGAACCCTTTATGCACGTATGAGTTATGTGCCAATGAAGATTATCTTAGCTTCTTTGTTCACATTTCTGGTGTTTGAAATGGGATTGATAAAAGGTTGAATTTAGCAGAGCCTGTGGACTCATGCATCTACATGTGGCCTCTCAGCATGATTGAGCTGTTTTCAATATAATGGTTGAACTCCAAATAGTTTTTAATGACCTAATCTTGAATATCACATAATATCACTTTGCCAAATTCTACTGAGAATATGGTGGTCAAAAGTCTACTTGAATTATAAAAACTGACATGGAGCCCAATTCTTCATAGAACAGATGTCTAAGAATTTGAAATCCTGTATGAAAACTGCTTCAGTACCTAAACTTAACCAGAGCTCAGCTGTTTTCATATTCTTCTTTCTCCCCTCTCAATTCCTACATTTCCACATCTCTTTCTTCTCTTGTCTTCCTGCTCCTCTTCTTGTTGCACCACACCTTTCTCAATGTTGGATAGGAGGAAATATTTCTAGATTTAGATAAAACATGAAAGTAATCAGATACTAAGAAAGAGGAAAGAAAAGAATTGGAATGGCACTTATCTCCCCATTTTACTGTGTGAATTTATAATACAGTAATACCTTCATTGTTCAACTCAATTTGTTACAAATTTATGTTCAAGCACAGAAAAGTTTGAGAACTGAACACATTTTTCTCATAAGAAATAATGGAAAACCAAACAATTGATTCTAAGGCCCAACAGTTACACTTATAAATTCATTTTCCCAAGATTTAAAAAAAAAAATTACAAGGATTTTTTTCTTTAGCTCTATCTTGGTTTTTAGTTATCCTCTTATCTTTACTGCTGTTATCACTAACTTTCTTTGGAGCCATTGTTATGATATTTTATGCAAATAAAGCTCAAAAAAAGCACAGTGATGTATGTTTTAATATATAAACACAAGCACTATGTGTTGTTTGGGCAAAAGCAGTGGTTAAACTGAAGCTTCACCCGTTTGTGTCCACAGAATGAGGTGACATGTGACTCACTCTTGGCCTGTTCAGGTTTTTTTCAAGTCAGATTTGACTATCAAGTAAAGTTAAATACGTTGAGCAGATTTTTTTTTTTTATTTTGCTGTTTGAATAGTGGAAAGTTCAAGCTTGGAGCCATTTGGTAACTGAGCTATCACGGTATTTAAAAATTTCAGACAACTAGATTATATCCAGTCACTTCATGTGTCAGCACCAACTCCATTTCAAGAAAGATGTGTGATTTTACATCTTTCCATGTCTTTCTTTTTATTTGACATTTCTTTACTTTTGAATATAAACACTTTTACTATTCCTTGTCTGATGTTCTGTCCTCTCACCTCTCTATTAACCTTATTGTATTTCTTGAGTCTTCTCAAGAATTCAAGCAACATAGTTCCAATAGTTTAAACTAGCATTATATAAAAGGTTGAAACTTACTCCATTTAAAATGAATGAAAATATGATTGCAGTGAATTTTAGCCTATAAATGTAAAAAAAAAATCCAATTGTATATGCTAAGAGAATGTATTTTGCAGTAGCATGAGTTTTAGTGGAAGCTGATACAGCTCCTATGTATAGAGCAATTTTAACTTATCTATCACTTGAATGATGGCTGCTGACTCAGCCTCCTTATTTCAAAGCATATCATTTTAGTATTGTCCTAAATCTCAAATACCACCTATAAAATAGAACTTTGATTTGTGGCACTAAATCAGAAACATGTAGTCTTTGAATCACTCAGATTTATAAGGTGATTGAGCTCTGTTAGTGTTATACTAAAATAAATAACATGATGAAGTCTAAATAGTATATTCTTATGTACCTAACTCTACAGAGTTCCAGGATTTCTAGAGTCAATGCCAAAGATACTTTCATCCTGACAAGACCTATGGCACCAAAGCCATTATTTCTAATAATGGCTTAGTTATATTGTGTACTAGATAAGAAGGAACAAAAGCATTTTATGTTTGTATTTTTTTTTTGGCCAAGATAGTCCAAACTAAGTATACTAAATGTCTCACAATAAATATTAGGCTACAACTTAAAATCCAAATAAAATCCATTTAAAAGAAGCTGTTAATGTGTAGGAATGAGAATTTGGAAGTGTTGGATTCTCTTTTCCCCCAAAACATACCAATTCAACAACAAAATATGAAAACATCTTTCTGTGAGACATCAAGAAACTAGGTAAGAGGCTCTTATAACTTGTCAGAGTACCACACCAAAACTGAATGAGAAATTCAAGAGACCTTCTCACTATAACTCCTACAATAGCACAGCATCAAATAATTGGTGGGAACATTTCACCTAACGTCTCAGATCTCCCTGGAAGGTAAAAGACTTGACCCATATATCCAGTGCACATATCTTGTGGGGACTGCTTCAGGCTGACTTCTTTCTTGCCTGTCTCAGAGTACTCATGAATCCAGTATACTATAGCTACCTTAGGAACCAGTGAGAATAAAGATGGCTGTTTTTTAAAAAAATAATTTTATTGGTACATTTTAGGTATACAAAATAATGACATTCATCGTTGGAGATTTGTACCTTTACATAAAAATCGTAATTCTTATTTTTTCCCCATTCCCCTGCACTCCCTTCAGCCCCTCCATCCCCTATATTTTTTTCCTTAAATTCTTTTATTGGTACATTTTACTTTGTTTCCATTTTTTCATTTTCTCGTATTAATTCCATTCCCTTCTTTCCTTTCCCCTAACCCTCCCACTTCCCCTTCCTTTTCTTACTATTTCACATTATCTGTTATACATTTTGGCTTTCAGTTTCTCACACCAGAGAAACTATTTGGTATTTACACATGTGTGTTCTATTTATTTCACTTAAGAGTATGGCCTCAATAAGCATCCATTTAGCTATAAATGTCTCTAGTTTCTCATTCTTTATGGCTGAGTAGTACTTCATTTTATAAGAAAACCACATCTTCTTTATCCAGTCTCCAGTTGATGGGCAAATGGGCCATTTCCAAGTTTTAACTATTACAAACTGTGCCTCTATAAACATGGGTATACATATATTGCTGTGGTATAAATCTTTTAATTCTTTTGGGAAGAAACTCAGCAGGGGAGTCAAATGGGACCTCTAATCTTAGTTTTTTGAGGTATCTCCATACTGATTTCCACAGTGGTTGTACCAGTCTACACTCCCAGCAACAGTGGAGGAGGGGTTCCTTTTCCCCTTCAACCCAGCCAGCATTTGTTATTGGTTGATTTCATGATAGCAGCCATTCTTTCTGGAGTGAGGTGGAATCTCAGCCTTGTTTTCATTTGCATCTCTGGAATGACCAGTGATGTTGAATATTTTTTCATATGTTTATTTGCTATTTCTACTTTGTCTGAGAAATGTCTGTTCATTTCAGATGCCTATTTTTGGATTGGGTCTTTAAATTTGGGAGGTCTGATTTTTTAAAGTTCTTTATAGATTCTAGATAGTAGACCTTTGTCTGAAAAACAGCAGGTGAAAATTTTTTCCCACATTGTGGGTTGTTTCTTCACACTGCTGGTGGTTTCTCTTGCTGTGCAGAAGTTTTTTATTAAGAAGAGATCCCACTTGTTGCTGGTTTGTGCTAATTCACAGGCAACTGAGGTTTTGTTCATAAAAATCTTTTCCTACGCCAATGTCTTCAGGAGTGTTCTACCTAACCTCTCTTCCAGCTGGTTTAGTGTTTCTGCTTTAATATTTAGATCTTTGATCCATTTTGATTTTAGTTTAGTGCATGGTGAGAGATATAGGTCTAGTTTTAGTCTTTGGCAAGTTGAAACCCAATTTTTCTAGCACCATTTATTAAAGAGGCTATCTTTCCTCCAGTGAGGGTGTTTGGCTCCTTTGTCAAAGATGAGGTGGTTGAGTGTGTCTGGAATTGTTTCTTCATCTTCTAATTTGTTCCACTAGTTCTCAGGTCTGTTTCTTTGCCAGTGCCATGCTGTTTTTTTGGTTTTTTTTTTTTTTTTTTTTTTTTTTATCACAGTAGCTTTGCACTATAGTTTCAAGTTGAGGATTGTGGTACCCCCTACCTTGTCTTTGTTGCCTAAAATTGCTTTTGTTATTCTAGGTCTTTTCTTGTTCCAAATGAATTTTTAGATTGCTCTCTCAAGTTCTGTGAAGTATGCTGTTGGAATATCAATTGGGATTGCATTGAATCTATATAGCAGTTTTGGAAGTATGGCCTTTTTCACTATGTTGATCCTTCCTACCCAGCAGCAAGGGATCTCTTTCCATTTTCTGATATCCTCTTCAATCTCTTTTTTCGGAGTGCTATAATTTTCAGAGTAGAGGTTTTTGCTTTCTTTCATTAGGTTGATTCCTAGGTATTTCATTTTTTTGGATGCTATTGTGAAAGGAGTTGTTTCTCCATCACGTTATCTTCTTAATTCACAAAAAAAAAACTTTAAAAAAGTTTTTAGACATCTCTAAATTGTTTTTGATTGTAATGTTGTAAAGTCTAGCTTGCCCCATACTTTCTCCAAATCTCAATACCTGTTATCTATTCATTTCATTACTTCTGTCTCACATTCTCTCTCTTTGTTATGAACAAAATATCTCAATCTTATTTGTCTCAGCAGGCAATTTTTAATGTTACCAAAGGAGAAACAGCCATACTTATAGTAGTTGTAATGTCTATATAGCCCTCTTTAGATAAAAACAGATATGACCAATATGAACTTTAAAGGAGCTGATACATGAAAACATTTGAGCACTTAATAAATTCTAGATATGGCTATCATTATTGCCATTTTATTCTGATTTAGCTCAACACATTTCTAGCATCACTAGGAACCATGAAGAAAATGAAGTACAGTGGACCCTTGACTTATGAACTCGACTGTTTCCTGAGGGATGGCTGTAACTAAGTCAATACAGCCGAAATCAAGATGTTTACCTGGGTACATGCTATAGATAATAAGCAGATGACTCGTCTATTAACCTAATTAACCCAAGTTGTTCATATGTCAGGCTGGTCATAGCTTGAGAGTCCACTGTATTGCTATTGCACAGATATAAATATGTATTTATGTAATATATTGGACAGTGAATATATAATAAATATACTCACATTAGGAAGAAGAGAGGGAAGAAAAAGTTCTTTTTGGTAATAAACTTTTTTTAGCAGTACTAGTGATTGGTCACAGCACCTCCCAACAGGCTAGGCAAGTGCTCTCCCAGTGAGCTCTATCCCATGCCCTTTTTAAATTTTATTTTTTTGTGACATGATCTCCCTAAATTCCTAAATTGCCCAGGCTGGGCTCGAACTTATGATCCTCCTGGCTCAGCCTCCTGAGTACCTGAGATTACAGGTGTGTACTATCATGCCTGGATGTAATATATATATATATATATATATATATATATATATTTATTTATTTATTTATTTAAATTTTTTTTCTTACTGGGGATCTAACCGAGGACCTTGTGCTTGCAAGGCAGACATTGGCACCACTGAGCTATCTTAAATTCATTTTTTAAAACTAGAAAATCATTTGCTTTCCAAAGATGTAGTAACCTCACATATGAGACATTACATTATCCAATAATTATATCCAAAATCTATAAAGTTATTTGACAATGGAGTGGGTCTGTGTTTTATGACTTGATCCTAGTATTGCCTGGTAAGCCAAAGATGTCCTTCTGTATTACCTTATGGCCTTTTAAAGTATTCTCAATTTCTCTATGTGATGACCTTAAAAAATTAAAGGACTTCTGAGGTCCCAGTTGGTTCTAGAACTTTCTTAAAATGTACTGGACCACAAGTTAAACTTCCCACTCATCCTTAAGAATACAACTGGCGGGGCTGGGGATTTAGCTCAATGGTTCTGCTGCCTGCCTCGCAAGTGCAAGGTCCCGAGTTCAATCCCTGGAGCCCCCCCCCCCCGAAAAAGAATACACCTGGGACCCAGAGATATCAGAATCAAGTGAGTTCTCTGGTCCTAGGTTTTGTTCAGATTAGTTGTAGAGAGTACTCTCAGGCCTTCAGAGAAAGAATTTGGACATATTTCCTCCTTGTCCATTTATTGGAAGATTTTATGAAGTATTGCCATTATTTCTTACAAAATTTTGAAAGAAATCATCAGTAAAACTGGTTGGAACTGAGCTTTTCTTCAAGTGAAGGTTTTTAATTTACTTATTCAGTCTTTACTCATAATTCTATTCAAATTTTCTTTGTCCTCTTGAGTCCATTTTTGTGATCTTTGTCTTTCTAGGAATTTGTCCATTTCATTCAAGTTGTTTAATTTGTTTGCACAAATTGTTCAGAATATACTCTCATAATTTTAAAAATTTCTATAGGATCAGTGGTGATTTGCCCTATTTCATTCATGATTCCAATGATCAATTTCTCTGTTTCTGTCTGAACTCTCTCTCTTTCTCCTTCTCTCTCTGTGTGAGTGTGTGTGTGTGTGTGTGTGTGTGTGTGTGTGTTTCTCTGTCTTCTTAGTGGACCTTGTTAAAAGGTTGATTTGGGGCATTATTGGTTACTTTTTATTTTTCACTTTGGATTAAATTTGCTTCTTTTTTTCTAGGTTCCTAGGTTGGAAACTTGGGAGGGGAGTTGGTGATTTGAAATCTTTTTCCTTCTCTAATAGAAGCATGTAAATCTATAAATTCCTCTTTAAGTATTGCTTAGCTGAAAATGGATAAATTTATTGCTGATTATTTTTACTTCAGAAGATATAGTAGTGGTTTGTAAGCTGGGTTTGGCAGAGACTATCCAGATATTTATTCTGTTTGGACACTGGGTTTGAATATTTACTGCCCTGACAAAGCTACAAACTTTAATGGCATATACACTGTTTCTTGGAATTCTGTTTTGTCCCAAACATTTGTCTTCTAGAGAAAAATCTCACAAAACCATTTCCCGAGCTGTCTGCCTATACTTGTTCACATTCTGCCTTGCATTTATGGTTTTCTGTGACTTACTACTTTAGTTGTTTTCCATGATCTCTTGAAGCTGAAGAGAGATAAAGAAGGGAGGGAAGTAATATTCCAAATGATGAAAGGAACTAGAAGTTAGAAGGCTTGGATTTTGTTCCCAGCTTCACTTATTATCAGGTCCAGACATATAGTTTAGATGAAAAGAATAATGTGGTTTCAGGGAGTCATTCTTCATATTTTCTTCTTCTCACCCACCTTTAGTTATTGCTATTCATTCTTCAAGCCTTGGCTTGGATATTTCTTTTTTGAGAGTACTCTTATCCTTTGCAGTTTGTTAGACTTCCTCTAACACCATGTCTTAACCCTATCATAGCAATTAAATACTTTAGTATATATCTTGCTTATTTATCTGTTCTTCATCTTCTCTGAGGACAGGGAACATCACTTCAGTTTTCATTGTATCCAGTACCTGACAATATTGGTTATTTTTGTTAAATAAAAACAAATGATTCCTAAAATTTAGCTTTATTTCCACGTATATTTTTTCACTTCTCAGTGTAAATTTATTTTTCACATCATTTCCTGAAAGCAGGGTGTTTCTTTGGGAGGGAGATAGGGGTATCTTGAAAGATAGCACCAAAAGCAAATTGGGCACAGAAAGGGGAAATGGGCACACTGAAGGCAGACTGCACCGACATTAGTGTTTTGAATATTGCTGCTCCATTTGTTCCAAGTTCAATATGATTTTCATAATTCTTGTTTTTTGATAAAATTACAATATTTTATGTTTTCTTAGGTGATAAAATGGAGAGAATATATGTTTAACTTATTGATCTCACAAGATTAATGTGATGATTTTGTACCTGAGAGAATCCATTCAAGTTTAAAATTATGTCAAGGATGGCTTCATATTTCAGGAGTAATATTAATATCTGTAATAGTTTTTAGCATGAGAATAATAGAAAAAGAAAATAATTATAAGAAATTTTTTTCTGATTATATTTTGTATTGTATAGTTTGAATTTGAATGTCCCTTAGAAGTTCATGTGTTAAAGTTTTGGTCCTTAGTCTGTGGTGTTGTTGGAAGATGGTGGAATCTTTTTGATGTGGATCCTAATAGGACATCTTGCTCATGGTGGACATGGCTTTGAAGGGGATAATAGGACCACAATCTTTTCCTCTTTCTTTTACTCTGGGACATCAGGTGAATGGTTTTGTTCTGCCATGATGTGCTGCCTCATCACAGGCCCAAAACAACTGATCCAATTGAT
Organism: Heterocephalus glaber; assembly: GCF_053883595.1. Classification (NCBI taxonomy): domain Eukaryota; kingdom Metazoa; phylum Chordata; class Mammalia; order Rodentia; family Bathyergidae; genus Heterocephalus; species Heterocephalus glaber. The sequence goes on along the minus strand of NW_028258320.1, from coordinate 48,926,817 downwards.
CATGGACTGCAATTTCTAAAACTGCAAGTCAAAATAAAACTTCATTCTCTGACCCCGCCCCCAGTACTGGGGATTGAACTTTGTATTGAGTTATATCCCTAGCCTTTTATTTATTTAATTTAATTTATTTATTTTTATTTTGAGCAAGGGTCTTGCTAAGTTGCTAAATTGCCAAGGCTGGGGTTGAACTTGTTCTCTGTCTGCTTCACCCATCCTGAGTGCCGGGATTACAGGCACATGCTACCAGACCCAGTTAACCTTTTTATTTCTTTTTTTAAAATCTTTTTCTTTTTGAGTTGATTATCAATAATTGAAAAATGACAAACATAATAGTCTTCCTAAAGAGCTATAATTCTATATTTTAAACATAGAATTATCATATTCTTGTGCATATGTCTTGAAACAACACTTTTTCTATTTTTTGACACTTAATTTTAGGTAAGAAATAACACTCCACATTTGTATATCATCCTAATTTCCTTTTCATTGATAGGATTATTAAAGTAATAAGTTCTATACTTAGTTTTATAATATGAAGAACATTTTATATGCAAATTTATGTTGGTTAGAAAATGACAAAAAATATATATACATATATAGCTCATAACATATATAACATATATAGATACATAGATATATAAATATGTAGATATATATCTAAAGAGAGAGAGAAAAAATATGATTCTCCCTCTATCCACTGCCCATGTTCTCCAATCCAAATTGCCTGATTATCAGTTGTGTAAACTTTCACTTTTTTCTATTAATATGCAGACATTTTGTGCATATAAAATATATAGCAAATATATAAATATAACATATCTGTGTATAGGTACACATTTACACTTAATTTAGTAATTTAAATTTATGTCATTGTACATGTATTTTCATGAACTTGTGATAGTATCTCTGGTTGATAGTTTACTCAAAGTAGGATTGATGGACTGAAATGTTATTCTAATCTAAAATGTTTGGGCCAGGGATTTATCTCAGTGGTGCCACCACCTGTCTCATGAACTCAAGGTCCTGAGTTTGATCCCTGGTTAAAAAAAAAAATGTTATAGGCAAATTACTTACTTAAAATAGTTTACACTTCCTCCCTCTGTGAATGTATCAGTTTTTCAATATTGTCACCAAAATACTGTAAATTTTAAAAATTCCAGCCAACCTAAAAAATGACATCTCCATTTAGTTTGTAAATTTCTGATATTTAAGAAGATTGAGCATTTTTTATTTGTGTAGTAAATTGCCAATGTATGTCCTTTCCATTACTTTCTGTGTGCTATTTGTATTTTTCATATTGATTTGTAGACTTTTAGATTAGTAGGGACATTAACTTTTTTAAAAATATTTGTTAGAAATGTTTTCCCAGTCCAACACTTATCTTTTTTGTGTTTAGAGTATATTTTCCAAAAAATGTCATTTTTATTTTGTCAGATCTCCAAGATTTTCACATATATTTTCTTATGTCTTTTAAAAATCTGAGGTTAAGAATTACTATAATGATCCTACAGATAAGCTATCTTAGGTTCACATAGCTTCAGTGACTTGCCCAAGGAGGAAAGGCTTGCATCTAGGCTTGTATTGCTGGAAATGCACCCTCTAACAAGGGAAAGTATAGAGAATAGCTGAGCTGTCCAAGAAGACATAGAACAAAGAATGCTTAATATCACACTTAGTACTTTCCAGACTGTCTGCTCCTCAGGGTCCAGACATTGGTAAACAGTCCTTAAGGAGGCTGCATCTAAATTATCAGTAATAGTTTTGCACTGGCCTTTAGGTAGTTCTGTCGATATGAGGTGTTTAAACTCCTTTGGCTTGGGTTTGACATCCACTTCTCTTCCTTGCTTTTCCCTGCCAGCTTTCTTTTATGGATCTTGGCTTAGACTTTGGATATTAACTTTGCCTACATCATGACTTCTGGCTCTGACCATTGGCTATGGCTTTGGATAGATTATGGGCTGAAGTATCAGTGGATCCCCTACTTCCAGATCTTAGATTTTGTTTCTAGTTGAAGGCCATAGTGCTGGTCCCTTAAGCCTTTGTATAATTGGATAATAGGGAAATGGAGCATTGGGAGAGATTCAACAAAAAAACCAAACAAAAAAATTTTAAGTGCCCTCACAATGTTTAATGAGAAGATTTACCTACCTGATACCAAATGTCTGTAAACAAGTAGGGGAAGTTTGGAAGAGTAGTACTATTCATTATTATTCTTCCTTCTAGCTATGGGGAATTATATCCTTAGCATAGATTGAAGTCCTATAAGTTCTCCTTAATCATTCTGACACCTGGAATTGGAGAGAAGTAGGGATACTGCAAGAAACTGATATGTATCTCCTAGCCAATCTGAAATCTAGGAAGCAAATACAGACATGTATAAGGAAGTTACTATCAAATTCTTGAAAAAAGCAAGATATAGGACATTGAGTATGGTCTAATACTATTATTGGAGAACAAAGCTCTACCCTAGAACATTATATTGTTTAGGATTCAAACTCATAAACAATAAAACACAACTTGGAAACTGGAGACTGGATAAAGAAGATGTGGGTTTTTTATAAAATGGAATACTACTCAGCCATAAAGAATGAGAAACTAGAGACATTTATAGCTGAATGGATGCACATTGAGATGATATACTTAAGTGAAATAAATAGGGCACACATGTGTGAATACCAAATAGTTTCTCTGGTGTGAAAAACTAAAAGTGAAAATACGGATCAAAAATGTATAATTGATAATGTGAAATAAGAAGAAAAGGTGACAAGGGGTAGGGGAAGTGGGAGGGGTAGGGAAAAGGAAAGAAGCGAAAAGAAAAAATATGAAAAAAGGAAAAAATGGAAACAAAATCTTTGTAAATAGGGAAGGGTTGAGAGGTTGAAGGGAGGGCAGGGGAAGGGGAAAAAAATAAGAACCAAGATACATCATGTAAAGGTACAAGATCCCAATGATGAATATAACTGTATTGTATACCTAAAATGTACCAATAAACTTAATGAAAAAAAACCACAACTCTGAATAATTGATTGAGAAAATGTCATTATAGGGAAATCGATAAAGATCTAGGAGCAGTTTCTTTTCCTGACCATTCCTTCCTTCCCTATATTTTGTGTACCCTATCCACGCCCCACACCCATGATCTTACGTAGACATAAGTATACAACAATATCTCTTTCCAACTGCAGTGAAGAAGCCAAAATTTTCTCCCCACTACTTCTTCTTTTTTTTTTTTTTTTTTGGTACCGAAGGTGGAACTTGGGACGTTGCGCTTGCAAGGCAGGCGGCTGAACCACTGAGCTAAATTCCCGGCCCTTTATTTTTAAAACATTACTATTGGTGTCCTTTGTGGAAGATACTGTTATTATCCATATTATATGGCTGTAAAACATGAGGTTTAGAGAGGTAAAGTAAATTTCTTAAGGGAATTTAAGCATAGATTTATATGCTGTCAGAAACTATATTAATTGTTCTGCTATGATTTTTTTAAAAACTCAACTAATTCTAGTCTTCTAGGTTAACTTACAATTATAGGCAACTTTTAGAAATTTCTGAGAGATGGACGGGAAAAAACACATCACATGAGAACTTGTAAGGGAGGCAGTGTACTGCATTGCACAGCATAGTGGGCCATCTAGGAGACAGCACAATAGGGTTAGAGACCTAGACCTACTGTGAAATAATTATATGACCTTGTATAAATTAGTTAAGCCCTCTGGATTAAAAATTTACCTGTTATAGTTTGGGGCGCCATGCCTGCTTCGCAGGTATAAGGTCCTGGGTTCGATCCCCGGTACTGAAAAAAAAATTTACCTGCTAAGCTTAATGTGTAGAATTAAGTCATCTCAAAGGAACTTTGATTCTAATGCTCACTGGTTATTGCCACAGATTGATTACACAGAGGTGGTGGATTGTCTTGCAGTTTGGTTTTGCCTGACCAATTTGACATACTACCTGGCTCTTCTTGTATTTTTTTTTCAATTTCATGTATTTCCTTTGCCCTGACAGGCAGATTTTCTTTCTGCCCAAATTTCCTTTACTGTCCCCACTCTATTTTCTGATGCTCCACATCATCCTTTCAATATCTGGGCTTCTTCTCTGCAGTGGCCTCTGCATAGCACTACGCTGTTCTGTAAACTATGGTGTACCATTCCACAACCTTGATCAACTGTCTTCTGTGCCTGGCACTACATACTTAGTTACTTTGATTCTTTATTGTTGCCCATTTAAAAAAATTCTGTAGAATTTTAAATATTACAAACTTAACTTGTAATACACATTTGACTTTACACATGGGGGGAGGGAAAAGAGGTGAAAAAGGGAATTAACATGTATTATGTACATGTACCAACTCCCCACAAGGAATGTAAACATTATGTATTACAAATATGTACTAATAAAATAAATGATCTGAAAAATTATATATCACCTGACATGTGCTCCAAGGTCGTTCCTTTATTCCAGTGCTATCATTTTATTATGTCTTCTGTTATTCCTCATATTTTACTATCTTTGTAATATTTTCCTCTTCTTTTGAAATCTTTCAGAACTCTTTTTGGAGGGTTCATGCTATTATTGCTTTTCTAGCATCTTCTAATTTTATTCTTGTAGGCAGAAAATAATTTTTCATTTTGGGGGGACTTAGAAACTTTTTCATGTAATCTCTCTCAGCTTTTATTTTTGTTATATCACTGCAGAACCTCATATTACTATAACTTTTCATATATGTTGAATTATGTGAAATATTTGTGATTATGATATAACTTTTTTATTCATTTCTTATTCCTTCACAAATGATGGTGAGTGTTTTCAGGACAGGACCATAACTAGTAGCAGCTCCTGGTCAGGTACCTTTATCTAGGTATGGTCCCTTTAGTGAAACACTGTGAAAAGTGTTTACCAAAACTTGTAGCCTTAAATTTTAAGCTGCTCCTCTGTATTGTTTCTTGCATCCAACTCTCTTTCCTTTTTAAAAATCCCATTTGTGGGGGCCTGGCGATTTAGCCCAGTGGTTCTGCCGCCTGCCTTGAAAGAGCAAGGTCCCAAGTTCAATCCCCGGTACCAAAAAAAATCACGTATGTTGTTACCAGAAAATAAGTCTACTAAGTTACAATTGCTAATTTATTTGATTAGACTTGTTAGTGTTTTCATTAAAAAGAGTGAAAAGAAAGATACTAGTATTTATATTAATTTTTATCATCACTAAAGTACTAATAGATACTTGAAAATTTTTGTGATCACAGAAGACTATTCCTTTTCAATACTAAGAAGAATAAAAGAACATACATGAAAAAATAGGCAAGTGGAAAATTCTTTCAAATTTAAAAGTGGGTAAGGATTTTATTTCAAATATATATTTATTTAGACCTCAAGGCATGTGTTGATCCTGAGTTTGAAAACTTTGCCAGTCTTTCACAGTACGATACTTTTTTTTTTTTTAATTCTACCGTAAGGTACCATGTGAGACTCTTGCTGGAGGTCATTCTCATTGTGCAGTTATGGAAATGAAACCTGGATAATGGTCTTTATTGGTATAAAATAGAGATTGGATAACCATGGCCCAAATCTGGCCCCTTGTCCATTTTTTTATAGTCTGAAAGTTAACAATGATTTTAGCATTTTTAAATGATTCACACACACATGGATAATATTTGATGACATATGAAAAATCCAAATTTCAGTATCAATAAATTGGAACACAGTTATATTCAGTTATTTTCATATCATCTGTTTGCTTTATTTTGTTTTTTTTTTTTTTTGGTACCAGGGATCAAACTCAGGACCTTGTGCTTGAGAGGCAGGCAGTGGCACCACTGAGCTAAATCCCCAGCCCTCATCTGTTTGCTTTTGTGCAATAATGACAGAATTGAGTAGTTGTAATAGAGCCTATATGGCCCACAAGCCTAATATAATTGCTACCTGGCCTTTTATGGAAAAAGAGATGAGACTAGAACCAAACCAAACCAAGCCAAAAAGCCCAAAAAAACCGACACACAATGTAGGGGACAAAGTTGAGGATAGAGGCAGAATTGAGTTCCTGCTACCTTTTATTTCTTCTCTTGCTCTTCTATTTCTTAGTGAATTTTATCCTTCTTTCTCTTTTACATATCCCCACCCAACTCCACCTCAAAATACAAACACATATATGTTTGTGAAAGAAAGAAAATGAATGTCTTCATTATTATGAGGTTTTTGTGATTACTCAATCTTTTAAATTACATTTTCCTTTACTGTTTTAAATCTTTAGTTTGGACCATCTGGGGAAAAAAACCTGCGGATCTCAGTTTGTAGGTTCTCCATTTGGCAACCGCTAAAAGTAATGCAAAGACTAGGCAAGAGGAGAGAGACTGAAAATGAAGCTTTGTTGGCCTGTACTGGAAAATTTGTACCAGATCTGAAAGTTTGAGTGCCTTTTTAGACCACTGCTCTGGGAATCTTATGTCGTTACACTGTACGGAAACTTTTAGGAGTTAAATTTCAAACATTTAACTCACTATGAGGAAACAATACAAGACTAAAGGTTCAGTTTGAAGAAGCTGAAACTGATTCAAACAAGATTTCATTAACTAATTTGGGGAGTATTTGAAGTTATTCTGAGCTATACAATCCTCCCTTTTTCTCATCTCCACTGGCACACTGAGAATCAGATCACCTGGGGAAAGGATTTAAAAAATTCCAGATGGTGTGTGTGATGCTCCAGCTGTGGAGAATCTCTCCCAGTCAGGCAATCTGCCTTTTTGCCGGAACCCTCTAAAACTGTGTTGCCCATTTGTCATGCTTCTCCAATTGCAGCCTTCTGGATAGCTTCTCTTTGCCTTGTCTGACTCTTCCTTTCCAGTTTTTTATCATCCGTCTCCATGAGCTAATATAGTAACATCTCCTCATTGGCTATAAATTCTTACAAAAACCCTATATAAAATACAGTTTTGTGAAGGAAAATTGGAAAACATCTGTTTTTTTACCCATAAGATTCAGTGTTCACTTGTCTTAGATGACGATGTGACTGTTTGTGCATGTGTGAAAAAGAAAAGAAACAGGAAGAAGGGAGGGAAAGGCTAACATGAGGGTACGTAAGAAAGAATTTATGTATGTGTTTTTGCAGCCAGCTGGACAAAATAAATTCATCTATATGTCAGCTTGGTTAGAAACTTGGTTTAATGTTGGGAAAGGTCAATTGTACTGACTTGAATGACCTTGGTGGGGCTACTGAGTGATTGCTTCTGAATTGGTCTTGGCTATTGTCTTGATGACAAGCTTTATCTGTAGTATTCCTAGCGTATGCAGCAAGGCGTGAAAGGTTGTAGGCAGTGTTTAGTCTCCAGTGAACTCAAATGGGTTTTCTTTGGAAGATGAGCACTGTGTGGTTGTGAAGGAAAGGAGCCAGATGGCAAAGGAAACTGCATGCTATTGGCTGCCTGCTTCCCTTGCTGTGAATATACATTTCCTAATCTGTAAAAAATTAAATGAATTTTGGGGCCTCCCACTTAAGTGAATTTTAGAACTTTTCATTTTAGCTATGTTAGCTTCTGGAATTGGGTATATGTAAGGCATATGGGCCAGTTGCATTCTTTTACTTAGTCCTTGGTACCTTTTGAAATCTAGATGGAAAACTACATATATTGGTTAAGAGCTGAAATTTCTTTTTCCACATTGTCACTTTAAAAAATTGAAGTAAAATTCATTTATAGTAAAGCAAAATATCTTAAATGAAAAGAAAAAGAAAAAGAAAAAAAAATATCTTAAATGTACAATTTGATTAGTTTTGATACAATTATTCACCAATGTCATCGTTATCTCAATCAAGATCTAGAACGTTTCCTCACCCAGAATGTCCTGTATTATCCCTTCCCAGTGTCTTCTCACTGTCTGAAGGCAACCACTGTTCTTATTTCTGTCACCATACATTATCTTCCTGTTCTTGAACTTCATAGGTTCTTGATTGTGTCTGGCTTTTTAAGGGTAAAATAAAGATTCCAATACTTATCTTTTTTAATACATGTGTCAGTGGTTCATTAAGTTTTTCTCAGTTGTTTTTCATTGTATGAATATCCCACAATTTGTGTGTTTTTCATGTTAATTTGTAATATGTTTTCAATTTTGTAGAGTAAGTTTTAACTGTGACAAAGTCTAATGTATCAAAAAGTTCTTAATGCTGTTTGTGTTCCATTTTAAAAACTTTTATTTACTCCAAAGGCCACAAAATTTTCTTCTCTGTTTTTCTCTAGACATTTTTTACCTTAAGCTTTTCCATTCAGGTCTATGATCTAGTTCCAATTAATTACATTGAGGTTTATGATTCAGATTAATTTTGTAAGAGAGAGATTAATATGTTCATTTTTCTGTATGTATATCCAGGTTTTTTTCAGAAACATTTGTTGAAAAGGCTATTCTTTCCCCACTTAATCGTGTAGTTGGTAATTTAGTCTATAGGTCTGTAGCTAGGTAACCTGCCTCTGTCTCTCTCTCCCCCTTCTTTCTTTTTTGTAATGTCCTTGTCAGATTTTGGTATCAGGGTTCATCAGGCTCATAAAATGAGGTAGAAGCAGTCCTTTTTATTTTCTCAGTTTTGTCCCTATTGATATTAAATCTTTCATGAAATTTGAACGTAAACTCAGTAAAAATCAGTAAACTCAGGTCTGAAATTTTCTCTATGGGAATTTTTTATTATAAATTTAGTTTCTATAATTTTTTCCTTGCTATTATTTGAATCCTTATAAATTTTGTATATCAATTCCTTTTCAGATATATAGTTTGTAAATATTTTCTCTCTTCCTACAGGTTATCTATTCACTCTGTTTCCTGTGCTATTCAAAAGCTTTTAAATTTGCTGCAATTCCATTTATTTTGCTTTTGAGGGTATGTCCAAAAAATTATTACCCAGACCAATGTTATGAAACTTTTCTCCTATTTTTTTCTTGTAGTTTCTTAATTTCAGGTCTTACATTTAAGACTTTAATCTGTTTTGAATTGATTTTTGTATATGGCATCAGATTTAGTTACTATAGCTTTGTATTATATTTTTAAGTCAAGCAGTGTATTACCTGCAGGTCACTTCTTGTTGAAGTTGTTTAGGTTGTTTGTGGTTTTTTGTTGTTCTGTAGAAATTTTAGAACTTCTTTTACTAATTTCTGTGATGAATATCATTGATATTTGCATAAAGATTGTACTGAATCTGTAGCTTGCTTTAGTAAGGTCATTTAAACAATATTTACTCCTAGTTCACAAACAGGAGATGTCTCTCCATTTCCTCATGTCTTCTTCAATTTCTTTCACCATTGTTTCATTTTTTTCACTTTACAAGACTTTCATCTCCTTGGTGACATTTATTTTGAGGGATTTAATTTTATTTTTGTAGCTGTTGAAACAAACAGCTTGATTTCTTGATTTCTTTTTTGGATAGTTTATAGTGCTTGAAAATTCTACTAATAGCCGGGGATATAGCTCAGTGGTTTCGCCGCTTGCTGTGCAAGTGCAGGGACCTGAGTTCGATCCCCGGTACAAAAAAAAAAAAAAAAAAAAATGCCACTAATATTTGCACATTGATTTTGTATCATGTAACTTTGTTTCATTTGTTAGTAGTCTAACGTTTGGGGCTGGAGTCATTAGGGTTTTCTCTACATGTAAGATCATATCAGCAAACTATTGACAATTTCACGTATTTCCTATATTAATGCCTTTTTAAAAATTTTGCCTAGGGCCGGGGATTTAGCTCAGTGGTTTTGCTGCCTGCTGCGCAAGCGCAAGGGCTCGAACTTGATCCCCGCTACTGCAAAACAAAAATTTTGCCTAATTGCTCTGACTAGTACTTCTACACCTATATTGAATAAAAATAGTGAGTGTGAACATTCTTATCTTGCTCCTGATATTAGAGGACAAGCTTTTAACTTTTCACTATTGAATATGTCAGCTCAGCTCTCAATTTGTCTTATGTGGGTTTTATTATATTATAGTACATTTCTTCTATACCTAATTTTCTATCATGAAAGAATGCTGAATTTTGCCAAATGCTTTTATACATCTAGCAAGGTGGTCATATGGTTTTGTTTTTCATTATGCTAATGTGGTATATTCATGGCACATTTATGGATTTTTTTAAATGTTGAAACATCTTATCTTTGTGATGAATCTCACTTTATCATAGTATTGTTTTAATGTATTAATGAATTTGGTTTGCTAATACTTAGTTGAGGATATTTTTAAATTAATTGTTTATTGGTACAATGTAGATATACATAATAATCACATTCATCATAGAGAATCTGGACCTTTACATGATGTATCTTGATGTCTTTTTTTTTCACTATCCTTGTATAGCTTTGGTAACAGGATTATTGTGTCCTTTTTAAAAAGGGTTTAGAATTATTCTGTCCTTTTTGATTTTATGGTTGATAGAACTCAGCTTTGAAACTGTCAAGTTGTAGTTTTCTTTGATAAGAGACTTTAAAAATTTCAGTCTCTTTATTATTTATATGTTTATATTTTCTATCTTTTCAGATGGTCTTGTTAAGATATAAGCTCTAGGAATTTATCCTTTTTTCCAGATTGTCCAACTTTTTCATGAATAATTATTCTGAATAATGTTTTTTTTAATTTCCTCTTTGCTTATAATTTTATTTATTTTGTTTGTTTTTTGGGATTTTTTTGTTACTGGGGATCAAACTCTGGACTTTGTGCTTGCGAGGCAGGCAGCAGATAATTTTATTTATTTATTTATTTGTTAAATTCTTTTATTGGTACATTGTAGGTATATAACACAATCACTTTTCTCATTGGGAATTGTACCGTTATATAATACATCTTGGTTCTTATTTTTTCCCCATTCCTAGTCCTCCCTTCACCCCCTCCACCCTTCCCTATTTACAAAGACTTTATTTCCATTTTTCCCATTTCTCAGCATTTTTCCTTTCCCTTCTTTCCTTTCCCCTGCCCCTCCCACTACCCCTACCCCTTTGGACCTTTTCTTCCTATTTTGCATTATCGATTATTCATTCTAATCATTGGTGCATCTTAGGTATACAATATAATGACATTCATCATTGGAAATTTGCACCTTTACATAATCTCTCTTGGTTCTTATTTTTCACCCTTGCCCAGGCCTCCCTTCAACCCCTTCATTCCTCCCTATTTACAAAGATTTTGTTCCTATTTTTCCATTTTCTCATATTAATCCCATTCCGTTCTATCCTGTCCCCTATCCCTCCCACTTCCTTCCCCTTTGCCCCTTTTCTTCCTATTTCACATTACCTATTATACATTTTAGTCCTTATTTACACTTTCAGTTTCTCACACCAGAGAAACTATTAGGTATTTATACATTTGTGTCCTATTTATTTCACTGAAGAGTATCACCTCAATGTACATCAACTTAGCTATAAATGTCTCTAATTTCTCATTTTTCATGGCTGAGTAATACTCCATTTTATTTAAAATCCACATTTTCTTTATCCAGTCTCCAGTTGATGGGCATTTGGGCTGTTTCCAAGTTTTAGCTATTACAAACTATGCTGCTATGAACATGGGTGCACATATATCACTGTGGTATGATCCTTTTAATTCTTTGGGGAAGATCCCCAGCAGTGGAATATCGAGGTCAAATGGGACTTCCATTCCTAGTTCTTTGAGGTATGTCCATACTGATTTCCACAGTGGTTGCACCAGTCTACACTCCCACCAGCAGTGGAGGAGGGTTCCTCTTTCCCCACAGCCCCACCAGCATTTTTTATTGGTTGATTTCATGATAGCAGCCATTCTTTCTGGAGTGAGGTGGAATCTCAGTGTTGTTTTCATTTGCATCTCTCAAATGATCAGTGATGTTGAACATTTTTTCAAGTATTTATTTGCTATTTTTACTTCTTTGTCTGAGAAATGTCTGTTCATTTCAGATGTCCATTTTTGGATTGGGTCTTTAAATTTGGGAGGTCTGATCTTTTTAAGTTCTTTATAGATTTGAGATAGTAGACCTTTGTCTGAGGAAAAGCAGGCGAAGATTTTATTCCCACCTTGTGGGTTGTCTCTTCACACTGCTGGTGGTTTCTCTTGCTGTGTAGAAGCTTTTTAATAAGGAGAGATCCCACTTGTTGATGGTTTGTGCTAGTTCACGGGCAACTGAGTTTTTCTCCATAAAATCTTTTCCTACACCAATGTCTTCAAGAATTCAGAGTTTCTACTTTAATATTTAGATCTTTAATCCATTCAGATTTAAGTTTAGTGCATGGCGAGAGATGTAGATCTAGTTTTAATCTTTGGCAACTTGAAAGCCAATTTTTCCAGCACCATTTATTAAAGAGGCTATCTTTCCTCCAGTGAGGGTGTTTGGCTACTTTCTTGAAGATGAGATGGCTGAGTGTATCTGGAGATGTTTCTGCATTTTCTAGTCTGTTCCACTGGTCCTCAGGTCTGTTTCTTTGCCAGTACCATGCTGTTTTTATCACAGTAGCTTTGTAGTAGAGTTGCAGGTTGGGGATTGTGATACTCCCTGCCATGTCTCTGTTACCTAGAATTGCTTTTTCTATTCTGGGTCTCTTCTTGTTCCAAAGGAATTTTTGGATTGTTTTCTCAAGGTCCATGAAGTATGCTGCTGGGATCTCAATTGGAATTGCAGTAAATCTATAGAGCAGTTTTGGAAGTATGGCCATTTTCACTATATTAATCCTTCCTACCCAGGAGCAGGGGATGTCTGTCCATTTTCTGATAATCATCTTCAATCTCTCTTTTCACAGTGCTATAATTTTCAGAGAAGAGGTCTTTGATTTCTTGTTAGGTTGATTCCTAGATGTTTCAGGTTTTTGGATGCTATTGTGAAAGGAATTATTTGCCCTATTTCTCTCTCAGTGAGTCTGTTGTTTGTGTAGAGAAAAGCTATTGATTTTTGTGTGTTGACCTTGTAACCATCTACTTGACTGAATTTGGTTATTAAGTCTAGAAGACTTTTGGTGGAGTTCTTGGAGTCTTCTATATAGAGTATCATGTCATCTGCAAATAATGACAATTTGACTGCTTCATTTCCTATCTTTATTCCTTTTATTTCTTTCTCTTGTCTAATTGCTGTGGCTAATGTTTCCAGAACTATATTGAATAAGAGTGGTGGTAGTGGACATCCTTGTCTTGTTCTTGATTTGAGTGTGAAGGATTTCAGTTTTTGACCATTTAGTATGATATTGGCTGTTGGTTTTTCATAGATAGCTCTTATCAGTTTGAGGTAGAGACCATCTATCCCAATTTTTTGTAGGGTTTTTATCATAAATGCATGTTGGGTTTTGTCAAATGCTTTTTCTGCATCTATGGAGATAATCATATGGTTTTTGTCCTTGGCTGTATTGGTAGAGTGTATTACATTTATTGATTTGCGTATGTTAAACCATCCCTGCATCCCCAGGGTGAATCCCACTTGATCAGGGTGTATGATCTTCTTGATGATCTTCTGCATTCTATTTGCCATTATCTTATTAAGGATTTTTGCATCTGTGTTCTTTAGTGAGATTGGCCTATAGTTCTCTTTTCGATTGTGTCTTTCTTTGCTTTGAGGATCAAGGTGATGCCTTGCTTCCAGGAATGAATTTGGGAGTATTGCTTCCCCTTCAAATTCACTGAAGAGTTTAAACAGTAGTGGCAGCAGTTCCTTTCTAAATGTCTTGTAGAATTCAGCAGTGAAGCCATCAGGGCCCGGGCTTTTCTTAGTTGATAAGTTTTTAATTACATTTTCAATTTCACTGGTTGATATTGGGTTGTTCAGAATTTTTAGGTCTTCTTTGTTCAACTTTGGTAATTCATATGTATCTAGGAATCTGTCCATTCCTTCTGTGTTGTCCATCTTATTGGCGTATAGGTTCTGGAAGTAAGTATTGATGATCCTCTGGATTTCTGCTGGGTCTGTTGTAATTTCACCCTTTTCATTCCTAATTGCATGGATTTGGGCCTTTTCTTTCCTTCTTCTGACAAGGTTGGCTAAGGGTTTGTCAATTTTGTTGATTCTTTCAAAGAACCAACTCTTGGTTTCAGTGATTTTTTGTATCATTCTTTTAGTCTCCATTGCATTGATTTCTCCTCTGATCTTTATAACTTCCTGCCTTGTATGAGCTTTGAGGTTGTCTTGCTCTTCTTTTTCTAGAAGCTTGAGGTTCAGCATCAGGTTGTTTAATTGGGCTCCTTCTGTTTTCCTAGTATGCGTATTCACTGCTATGAATTTCCCTCATAAGACTGCTTTCATTGTGTCCCATAGATTCCGATATGTTGTATTGCCATTGTCATTTAATTGAAGGAACTGTCTGATTTCTTCTTTAATTTCCTCTGTGATCCATTGGTTATTCAGAAGTGTGTTGTTCAATTTCCACGTGTTTATGAAAATTTTTCAGTTTCTTTTGCTATGGATCTCCAATTTCATCGCACTATGGTCTGATAATATACAGGGGATAACTTCATTTCCTTTGCACTTACTTAAACATGTTCTATGTGTGAGTATGTGGTCTATTTTGGAGAATGAGCCATGTGCAGCTGAGAAGAATGTGTATTCTGATTTTGTGGGGTGGAAGACTCTGTATACATCTGTTAAGTTCATTTGTTCAAGAGTTTGATTGAGTTCTAGTATTTCATAACTTATTTTTTGTCTAGTTGATCTATCTATTTGTGACAGTGGGGTGTTGAGGTCCCCCACTACAATTGTATTAGTGCATACATGACTTTTCATGTCCATTAATATTTGTTTTATATAGTTGGGCACACTAGTGTTTGATGCATAGATATTTATGATTGTCCTCTCTTCCTCTTGGATTGTTCCCTTTACAAGGATGTAGTGTCCTTCTTCATCTCTCTTAATCAGTGTTGGTTTGAAATCTACTTGATCTGCCAAGAGGATAGCTATTCCTGCTTTTTTTCAGGTTCCTATCACATGGGGTATTGTTTTCCACCCTTTAACTTTCAGTCTATGAGTTTCCTTTTGAATTAAGTGTGTTTCTTGTATGCAGCATATTGTTGGATTTTGCTTCTTGACCCATTCTGCCAGTCTATTTCTTTTGATTGGTGAATTGAGACCATTAACATTGATGGTTATTACTGAAACGTATTGACTTGTCATTGCCATGACTTTTCCTTTTTGTTGGGTTCTCCCCCTTTACATTTAATTTCTTGTCATGCCACATGGGTTCATTCTTCTTTGCTTCCTGGGGTCGTGATCCTCAATGTCTGTTCCTAGGATATTGTGTATAATTCTTTGGAGTGCTGGTTTGGTATTCACGAAGTTCCTAAGGTGCTCTTTGTCATGAAAGTCTTATTTCTCCATCAATTTTGAAAGATAGTTTTGCAGGGTCCATCAATCTGGGTTGGAGCCTGTTTTCTTTTAGGGCTTGGAATATGTCACTCCAAGCTCTTCTTGTCTTGATGGTTTGCATTGAGAAGTCTGCTGTGATTCTGATGGGCTTTCCTTTGTATGTGATTTGTTTCTTTCCTCTCACTGCTTGTAGAACTTTGTTCTTCTGTTGAGTTTCTGGAATCTTAACAATTATATGCCTATGTGTAGATTTTTTTTGATCAAGGCTATTTGGAGTCCTATATGCCTCACTTACCTGTATGTCAAGCTCTTTTCCCCTGCTTGGGATGTTTTCTGCCATTATTTCTGTGAAGAGTTTTTTTTATGTCATCTGCACTCTCTCCTGTTTCTTCATTGACTCCAGTCAGTCTTATATTATTCTTCTTTGCATCATCTAGCAGGTGCTGGATTGATTTCTCATGTCCCCTTATAATTTTGAAGCAATTTTTCTTTTCCTGGTCATTAATTGAAATCTTATCTTCTGTATCTGAATTTCTGTCCTCACATTGGCTCATTCTGCTGTGTAGACTTTCAATGGAGTTTTTCATGTCCTGGAAATCTATTTGCATCTGTTTTATGGATTCCATTTGTTTCCTATGTTGGGATTCCATGATGTTCCTGAGCTCCTCTCTAAATTTATTAATCATGTCTTGCTCTAGGAGCACAATTTCTCCTGTTATCTGAGAAATTATTTCTGATTTCATTTTTTCCATATCCCCTTTTGTTGCCAGTTCAGTGGGTCCAAGTGGTTGAGTATCAGAGTGTTCCATCTCATTTCCCTTTGGGGTTGCTGTAGGTGATCTGGAAGTCTGGTTTTGAGACTTATTTACATGTTTTCTCATTTCAACTGGGGGTGGAGGGGGGTGGGCAGAGGTGCTGTTGGCGCCCGCGAGGATCACTTCCTCTGAGCTGGGAGAGGTGGGACAGGGGCCGGGAGTGGCAATAGGGATGGTGGCCCAGAGGGCCCTTCCTCTGGGCTGGGAGCAGCAGGACAGAAGATGGCCCAAACACCCTTTCCTTTTGGCTGGGGCCAGTGGGAGGGATGATGGCCAGGAAGCCCCTTCCTCTGGACCAGGAGCAGGAGGACAGCATCTCATAAGCGCTTACCTCTTAGCTGGGAGCAGTGGGAGGGATGGTGGCCTGGAAGCCCCTTCCTCTGGGCTGGGAGCAGCGGGAGGGATGGTGGCCAAGAAGCCCATTCCTCTGGACCAGGAGCAGTGGGACAGCGGCTGAGAAGCCCCTACCTCTGGGCCAGGAGCGGCAGGACCCATTACCATGGTCTGGTGCTTCAGTGTCCTCTGTGTCTTTGTAGTGTGGAACCAGGTGCCTGCCTGTCTGCGGCGGGCTAATTCGGTATGTTCTTCGTGACTTGTGACCTTGATAATTTTATTTATTTGAGTCATCTTCCTTCTTCTTAGTCTAGCTAAGAGTTTTTTGTTTTGTTTGTCATTTCTAAATCCAATTCCATGTTTTATTGATTTTTTTTCTACTATTTTTCTGGTTTCCATTTCATTTATTCTCTTTGTTATTTTCTTCCTTCTTGTAATTATGCATTTAGAGTGATTTTTTTTCTAGTTCTTTGATGTGTAATATTAGGTTGTTTGAGATTTTTCATTTTTCATGTAGATATTTATTATAAATTTCCTCCTAGAATTGCTTTTGCTATATCATATACATTTTGTTGCGTTGTTTCCATTATCATTTTCCTCAAGATATTTTTAATATTTTTCAGTTGAGTTCTTCTTTGATCCTTTCGTTGTTGAGAAATATATTGTTAAGTTACGACATATTTGTGAAATTTCCTATATTTTCTGTTACTAATTTCTAGTTTTATACGATTATGATTAGAAAAATAGTTGCTATGAAGTCAATCATTTTATCTTTGTTTGGACCATTTTGTTGTCTATCATGGAGAATATTTTATGTGCATTTGAGAGGAATGTGTACTCCATTGTGTTTTTCTAGAATGTTCTATATCTGTTAGTTTCATTTAGTCTAAATTATAGTCCAAGTCCAATATTTTGATATGAAATTTCTGTATGGATAATTTTTCCCTTGTTAAAGGTGGGGTATTGAAATCATCTACTCTTATTTTATTGAAGTCTATCTCTGTTTAGTCCCTTAATTTTTTTTAATATATTTAAGTAGTCTAAAACAAATATATATTGAGTGTAGGTTGGAGATTAGGGATTGAACCCAAGGGCTCACCCTGAGCTACATCTCCAGTCCTTTTTATTTTTACTTTGAGACAGGTTCTGACTAAGTTGCCCAAGTTGATATTGAACTTGTGATTCTCCTGACTCAGCTTCCCCAGTAACTGTGATTACAAGTGTGTACAACTCTACCCAGCTTGGTTACATATTATTTATAATTGTTATAGCTTCTTGATGAATTGTCCTTAAATGTGTGGGAGTCTCGTTGAACATAGGAGATAGTTGCATCTTAATGTTCTACCCATTCAGCCACTCTATGTATTTTTGTTGGAGAATTTAATCCATTTTTATTTGACGTAATTGATCTGTAGGGATTTACTACTGCCATTTTGTAAATTGTTTCTTTTTTAAAAATATATTTTGTTTCTTTCTTTTGTTTCTGTTATCTTTTTGTTTTAAAAATTATTTTGTATAGTAAAATGCTTCAAATATTTTCTATTTAATTTTTGTGCATGTACTATGAATTTGGGCATCATGATTACTATATGGTCTACTTAAAATGTCTTACATTTATTACTATTTCAAGCTAACTACTTAACTGTTTTTGCTTATAGCAACTCTTTACTTTTCTTCTTCCTCACCATTTTATGTGTTTGATGTCAAAATTTACATCAGTTTGTAATTTACCTCATTTCACAATTTATTTTAGCTATAGTTGTTTTAGTAGACTTATCTTTTGATCCTCATACTAGTGGTAAAGTTGCTTCATCTCTCATCATTAGATTCCAGAGTATTCTGAATGTGACTTTTTACTACCTGTACCATTGATTCTTGTACTTTGTATATCATATGTTATTAGCTGTTTTAAGATATAATTTAAGTACTCCCTTTAGCAGTTCCCATAAGACAGTCATTGGGGTGAGGAACTCCCTCAGTTTTTGTTTTATTAGGAAATTTTTTATATTTCTTCATTTATGAAAGATACTTTTGCTGGATACAGAAATGTTGGGTGGCAATTTTTTCTTTCAGCATTGTGAATATGTCATTCTACTCTTTTCTGGCCTCTACAGATTAACTGCGAAATACAGGGATCATTACCATAAAATTTCCTTGATGTGATAGATTTTTAACTTATTGTTGCTTTTAGAATTTTCTTTGTATTTTGTCTTCTGATAATTTATTATGTACCCTGGGAATTCCTGTTTGGGTTAACTTGATCAGAGACATCTGTTTTTCCTGTACATAAATATTTCCTATGTTCCACAGATTTGCAAAGTTTTTACTCATTATTTCTTTAACCATGTTTTTGACCCCTTTTCTCTGTATCTCTTGAACTCCTGTTATATAAATACTAGGTACCTTACAATCTCTCATAATTCTTGTAGGTGTTCTTAATCCTTTCTTTTTTCAATCTGTTTAATTTTCTAGATATTTTGAACTGTTGTCCTTGATAGAGCCAACTTTTGAAGGTTTGATTCCATTTTTCATTTCAGTCATTGTATCCTTCATCTCTAGGATTTCTTTTTCTCTTTCTGTTTTTTTTTTTTTAGTTGTTACTAATTTTTTTGGCCAAACTTCTTATCTTGCTCAGTATGTTGTTTTCCAAATTTCATCTAATTTTGACTCATATATTCTTATAGTTTATTGAACATTTTTAACATGCTCATTCTGCATTTTTAGTTTATAATTTCATATATTTCCATTTCCTGAGTGTTCATTGTTGGAGCTTCACTAATTTATTTTGGAGGTGTTATAGTTCCTTGATTCTTTATACTGTTTGTGTTCTTGCCTTAATGTCTGCATATTTGAAGATATAGTCACTTCTGGCTTTTACAGATGTTATTTTGCAGAAATAAACTTTCATTGTTTATTCTAGGCTATATTTCTGTGGCATAGCTACATGGTGGGGGATCTGCTGTCCACTGAGACCAGCAGCTAATTTTTGTCATCAGGCAGAGCTGCTTACTGGGCACTGCAATCACCTCTGATTTATCCAGACCACAAATGTATTCCTTGGCCAAATGTCACTGTTATTTCAGTTCTTCATTTAGACAGAGCTATAGGATGGGCCCTGAGATTAGGGCAGAATTGCTGCTTGGGACCAATGGGAGCAGCTGCTATCCTCTGATTGAAGTTAACCCCCTATGTAGGTGGGACCTTGTGGTGGGTTTTGAGGTTGAGCTTAATGTGTTTTAAACTCCAGGATATGGCCAGAGTAGCCTCTACTCTGCTGAAATATTTTGTGATGATTGTTTCCCTCCCTGGAAGAAGGGAAGTATAAATTCGATGTGACATAACTAGCTTCTCTTCTTTGCCAATTGCATTCTACATCTCTTCCTCAACATGAGGCCTTGTAGGAATCTGAAGCTGTATATGGAACCTAGCAGTCTAGAAATTCAAGCCAGGTAGAATTTCCCACCTTTTTTAAAATTTTGTTTTATTTGGTACTGGAGATCGAACTCAGAACCTTGCACTTCTGAGGCAGGCAGCAGAACTACTGAGCTAAATCCCTGGCCCTGCCCACCTGTTTTGATCAGCTATGCTGTTAGAGATTACATCAGATCAGTAGGCACTGCTGGCAGGTACACAGAGCTACCACAAAGATTTGCATAGTGGTCACTGAAATGTCCTCTCCCCTAATGTTTTTACTTCACCCCATTGGTCTACACATGGGTCTACTTCTTGAGAGGTGGTGGCACCACTGAGCTAAATCCCTGGCCCCTGAATTATTTGTTAAAACCCAGGCAGTAATTAGGCTGAGAGAAAGATTTTTTTCTATACTATTTAGTAAAAAATTAAATAGTTCCCTGTATTCTAACACTGGCGTTAGAATACAATTTGGTGGCAAATGTTTAACCTGTGAAAACATTTGAGAAGCCTAGGGCTTGCTCTGTCCTTCTCTTCAAAATGATAGATTCCACTTGAGTTTTTAACAACAGAAACTCACAACTCTCCATAAGTGCAAAGGAATAGCTGTTGTAGTAAGATGACAAAACATTTTCTAAAGAGTAAGTCTTAAAATTTCTGTAGAAAATGAAAATGTTATTTATTTATATTTGTTTTTAAAGGAAGAGTCAACATTATGCTAATTGACTTCACCTGCTTGAAATCAGCCCTTACCATTTTTTACTTGACATATTTCTGCATGTTTGTTTAATTCTTCACAGAAACACGAATATCATCAAATAAGAAATGTATAACATTAAACTGAAAAAATAATCCACTGCCATTTTCAGTAGAAACATTTCTGCAAAATTTCTAAATTCATGATCTAATGTTAAGATTTTCAAACTTGTATTTTCAAGAATTTGAAGAAAATTGATTATTATTAAATCCTGGCTTGATGACTAATGATAGGTGGTATGATTTTTTTGAGGGGGGGTTGTTTTGTTTTGTGTTTGTTTGCTTGTTTTCACAGGGGACAGATTGAACCCAGGGCCCTGAGTAGGGCAGATAGAATGCTAGGTAAGCATTCTACACTGAGCTTCGTCCCCAGCCCAGTTTGCATCTTAAATGTTTCCCAAAAGTTCATGTGTTGAATGCTTTGTCCCCAGCTGTTGGCATTATTGGAAGGTGGTAGAAACCATAGGAAGTGGGACGTTGTTGGAAGAAAGTAGGTCACTGGGGCCAGGTCTTTGAGGGGTATATTGGTTTCTCTCTCTTTGCTTCTTTATCTGTAAAATCGATTTCCTTATCTGTAAAATGAGAATAGTAGTAGCTACCACCAAAAGCTGTTGTTAGGTTAAGATGAAATAATTCTAGTAAAATGAATACCTTTTTGCCTAGCTCCAAATATTAGTGTTACAAGAAGCTTAGACTTTGAAGAGATTAAATTTTGTACTAAGGTCATGTGGTCATAGAGATTTTAAAATCAGCCAGTCATGAGGTATATTGACCTAAAACTTTCTTTGTTGAAAGAATTGTCAAAATATTTTTCAGTATAAATTATCAAGGAGTATTATTTTTATTGTGTTAAAATTTTCTATTGCAAACCATGATTGAATAAAAATGTACATCCTTGTTGACTGATGCGTGTATTTGTATAGGTTTTCCAAGTGGGATAGCTTGGCCAAATGTATATGAAACATATTTTTAAACAATATAAAGTCAGGTTTATTGACATAACTTACATGTAGCAAAAATTTTTTAAAAAATAATTATAGTACCTATATAGTCATGTCACCCATACTCTCAAGGTATAGAACCCTGAAAAGTTCTATTGTATCTCTTTTCTATCATTTTCTTCATCCTATTTGTCCCTCACATTTTGTCTTTTCTAGTAAGTAGAATATTAAAGTGGTTGTGTATATTTGGTATTTTACTTAGCATAATAGTTTTTGAGATTTATCAATCTTGTTGCATGTAGCAGTATTAGTTTCCTGTACATGGCTGTTGAAAATTTGTTTATTCATCTATTGATAGGAATTTAGTTTTGTTTCTTATTTTTGATGATTATGAATATAACCACTGTGTACATTTATTCTCAGATCATTGTACAGAATTATGTTGCATTGCTCTGAAGTGGATACCTAGAAGTAGAATTGCTTAGGCATATTAAGAATACATTTGGGGGCAGGGGATTTAATTCAGTGGTTTCACTGCCTACTGCACAAATGCAAGGACCAGAGTTCGATCCCCAGTACCAAAAAAAAAAAGAATATATTTGACTTTTAAAGAAGTTACCAAAATTTTCAAAAGTGATTACCATATCACATTTTCAGAAGCAATATATGGTTTCTCCACATCATTGCCAACATTTAGTATTGTGAATTTCATCCATTATTGATGTTTTTGAGGGTGTAAAATGGTATATTTGTATGGTAATTTATATTTCCTTAATGACTACTGATGTCCTGCATCTTTCATGTGCTTATTGTATGATGAAAGTCTCTGGCTATTTTTAATTGGATTGTTCATCTTATTAAATTGTGAGAGTTCTTTATGTTCTGGGTACAGTAAGTCCTTCATCTGATAAATGATTTGCAAGCAATATTTTCTCCTACTTAATAACTTGTTTTAAAAATTTACTTAACAAGGTCTTTTTAAAAGCAAAAGTTTTTTATTTGGTTTTGATTAGAAGCCATTCTTTAATGCTAGAGTTATTTTTTAGAAGTGATGAGCAGTCTTCTCTTGCTACTTTCAATTTTTTTCTTTGCCTTTGTCTTTCATATTTTTAGTATGATGAACATATGTTTGGATCTTTTTGTGTTTAATCCTACTTGGGGTTATTGAGACTTTTGGATATTTATTTTATGTATTTCAACATTTGGGGGACGTTTCCAGCTTTTTTTTTGGTACCAGGGATCGAACTCAGGTCCTTGTGCTTGCTAGGCAAGTGGTGGAACCACTGAGCTAAATCTCCGGCCCAAAATAATATTTTGCTGGGTTTTTGTTTTTTTTTTTAGGTACACAGGGATCCAGCTCAGGACCTTGCGCTTACAAGGCAGGTGCCAGAACCACTGAGCTAAATCCCCAGCTATTTCCAGCTTTTATTTCCTGAAGTGTTTAACTTTTTGGGACTTCCGTTGCAGTATATTTGTATGATTGATATTCCATAGGTCTCTGAAACTTTGGTCACTTTTCTTCAATCTTTTTTTCTCTTTCCTTTATATAAGATAGTTTTTATTGACTTGTCTTAAAGTTCAGTGATTCTTTCTTCTGACATGTCCAATTTTCTGTTGAGCTCACTTAATTAATTTTTATTCCAGTTATACTTTTTAAATTTAGTTTCCATTTAATGATTTTTATAGTTCCTCACTTTCCTATTTATTGAGTCATTTTCCTCATATTTTCCTTGAACTTCCTTAAAAAATGTTTTAATTCTTTGAACATATGTGTAATAGTAGCTTTAAAGTCTTTATGTATTTAAATATTTCATCTGTGCACATTCAGAGTTAGTATCTTTGGTCAGCTTATTTTTCTCTTGAATGTTATTTTTACATGTCTTCTTTTTTGTTGTTGAATATTTTAATAATATATTTGACAAATCCGGGTTTTTATGTTTTCCTCTTAAAACTTCATTTTTCGCTTTTTTTCTATTTTTTAGTAACTTGCTTGCACCTACATAGAGGAATCTATCTGCCCTGTGGTAGTCAGCTTTTGATGTCTCCTTAGGTTTTGTTGTTTTTATTTTTGTTTCCTAGGGATTTCCATATGCTTGCATAGTTTAATGGTCACTAGTGACTTGAAAAGAAATCACGCTCAAGTTCTCTTGAGCATATAAAATTTTCATCTTATATTGATCGATGATCAATATGATCATTTGTATACGACCTAGAGAGCATATTCAAAGTTCAACTGTTGGAGAATTCCAAGAGACAGGAGAGACCAACAGGAATCAGGAGGACTTTATTTTAGGTGAACACCAACTCAATGGACTCCTGTCCAAAGGAAGAGAGATGAACAAAGAAAAGGTTCCAGTTTTTATATATTTGATCAAAGGGGGATGGTCTTTCTAGTGGCTTAGTGAGTTTACTGTAGGGAGACAGTTTTGTAATTTAGCCTTGAAAGAAGACAGAACCTGGTGAATCTTGTGAGAACAAGATGACATAAACTTTGTTTACAGGACACACTTGTCTATTTTATCTGTACTGGAACAAGAAGTTATAGCTATAGGAGGTGGGGAGGTGACCTGGGGGGAGAGGACTGACAAAAGCTGGAAAGAACTTGTTTTTCTTTAAGTCCTGCTTCACAGCCAATTTTTCTTCATTTTCTACCTGGCTCCTTCTGGACTACTATGTTTATGGTTGTTATCCAGGGAGGTATGGTAAGCTTATCCAGCCCTCCTGCTACTTTCATTTAAAGGCTTTCTCTGTTCAGGTCCTGGTTAACTTGTCACTTGTACCAACTAGTAGCACTGCTTTTTGGAGAGAATATTTGTGGATCTCTTTATCTTGCATACCTAGAAGTCTTGTTTTTCTTGTTGTTTAATGATCTTCATATATATTACTGAATTTGTTTTGTTCTTTTTTCAATGTATATGTGTATTTCTATAAGATGTTTTTAAAGGTGAATCACTGAATAAATTATTATATGAACTAATGAACATCTGAGTAGTTGTTTTCTTAATGTAAGAATAACAACTTGATCCCCTTCCCATTTGAAAAAAATCTTTTATTTTATTCTTCATTTATATTTTGGGTTTCTCAAGTATGAAAATCATGTGGCATTTATTTTTGTGTGTCCAGTTTATTTTGCTTAATATTATAGTCTCAAGGAGCAATACATTTTCCTGCAGAAGACTCAAGTCAATCCTTCTTTATGGCAGAGTAGTATTCCATTGTGTACAAATACATTTTCTTTATTTGTTCATCTGTTCATAGACATATAGTCCAGGAGGGAAAGGGAATGAAAAAAACTAAGATTCATTGTGTGCATGTACTAACTCCCCACAAGGAATGTAATCATTATGTAATGCAAATGTGTACCAATAAAAAATAAAAACAAAAAAATGAATGATAACATGGCTCCTTATAAAAAATTTGTGATTGTATTTACTTTCCCTTAACTGTTATAACATGTAGCTGTTATACTGTTGGTGTTATAGAGATAAAATATAACTTTGTTCCTTTGTTTGCTTGCTTGTATGATTAAAGCTAATTTTGTCTAAAATTGAATAAAGTTTAGGGCCGGGGATTTAGCTCAGTGGTGCAGCCGCCTGCCTTGCAAGAGCAAGGTCCTGTGTTCCATCCTTGGTACCAAAAAAATAATAAAAAATAAAATTGAAATAAGTTTAACTGTACATAAAATCTAAACAAAGAAAATAAGAAAGCTTTGCTGAATCTAATTAAACTACGTATGGATGACACAGCATACCATATTCCTCAATAAGAAAACTGTTATTTTTTTCCCAAGTGCTTTATATTTCATCTTTTATCAAAACAGATGAAATATACTATTTATTTACCCCACCACTATTAATAAAATTCTAATCTGAATTCCTGTAATCTTATAGGTTGACAAAAGCAAATACTACAATTTTAAAAGAGGGTGGACATAGTTGACATTTTTCTTACTCAAGACATGTAAAGGAATGTGAGCATGACCTGTAGGAGGTGAAATAACTTCAAATAATGGGCAGTGCACTGGCTAGCAACCAGAAGGCTATGAATTAGAACATCCCATGTTACCTATTCAGAGTTTATCAATCATTTTTGTTCAGTTTTGTTAGTTCATGTAACCAGGAATCTACTCATTTCTTCTGTATTGTCCAATTTTTTGACATATAGGTTTGCAAAGTAGTCCTTAATAATCCTTTTGTGATTTCATGTTTTTCATTTCTAATTGCATTGATTGATCTTTTCTGTCCTTTTTGGGGTGTTCCATTGCTAAGTATTGTTCTAATTTGTTTACCAAAGCTTTGATTCATTCATTCTTTGTATTTTTTGTCTCAATTTTACTGATTCTTCTCTGATCTTTATTATTTCCTTCATTTTAGTAGATTTGAGCTTGGATTGTTTTCATTTTTCTTGGACCTTCAGGTTATTTATTTAAGCTCATTCTGTCTTCCTGATATAGGCATTCATAGTGATAAACTTTCCTTTGATGACTGTTTCATTGTGTCTTATAAGTTCTGGTATGTAGTAGTAATATTATTGTTTAGTTATAGAAACTGTCTTATTTTTTTCCTTGATTTCTGCTGTAAGTCATTTTTTATTTAAGAGTATTTTGATTACATTTGCACATATTTCATAATTTCTGTTTTCTTTTGTTATTGATTTCTAGTTTCATTGTAGCATGATCTGATAATATGCATGATAAAATTTTAATTATTTTACTTTAGCTTACTTAATTGGCTAAGACGTGGTTTATTTTGGAGAAACTTCCATGTTCTGCTGAGAAGAATGTACATTCTGTTGTTGAGTGGAATACTACAGATATCTATTTTTTTCTTTTTTCTTTTCTTTTTTTTTTTTTGGTACTGGGGATTGAACTCAGGAACTTGCGCTTGCAAGGCAGGCAGTGGAACCACTGAGCTAAATCCTCGGCCCCTACAGATACCTATTAAGTCCATTTGTTCAAAGGTTTTATTCAATTCTGATACTGTTTTTTGTCTAGGTCATCCATCTATTTGTGATAGTAGGGTATTGACATCCCCTACTATAATTATGTTTATGTTTATCTCCAGTAATACTTGTTTTATGAAATTGGGTGTGTCATTGTATAGTGAATATATTTAATAATTATTATTTCATTCTGTTTTATTGTTCCCTTAGGAACCTTTTTTTGCCTCTTTTGACCAGTTGTGGATTGAAATCTACTCTGTCTGAATATAGGGTATCTAAACTTGCTTTTTTTCAGGTCCCTTTTGTATAGAATATTGTTTTCCATCCTTTGATTTTAGACTATAAGTTTCTTTTTTTATTTTATTGGTACATTTTACATATACATAATGATAACATTTCTCATAGGGAATTTGTACCTGTACATGATATATACTGCTGCTTCTTTTTTTCCCATTTCCCTCCCCTCCCTTCAACCCCTCTTCCCCTCATTTACAAGAGCTTTGTTTCTATTTTTTTCTTGTTCCTTCCTTCTTTTCTTCTTCTCCCCTCCCTTGTTCCCTGTCCCATTTGAACATTTTCTTCCCATTTCCTAATATCTATTATACATTTTGGTCCTTATTTACATTTTCAATTTCTCACACCAGAGAAATAATGGAGTTTTTAAACACACATGCCCAATTTATTTCCCTTTAGAGTATGGTTTCAAGCTGAATTCATTTAGCTAGAAATGTCTCCAGCTTATCCTTCTTTATGGCAGAGTAGTACTGCATTGTATAAAACAATACCCAAATCATCCTTATCCATTCATCGTTTGTTGAATGTTTGGGCTATTTCCAAGATTTAGCTATTATAAACTTCCACTATAAACATGGGTGTGGATATATTGCTGTGGTATGATGCTTTTAATTCTTTTGAGAAGAAACCAAGAAAAGGAAAAGGTAGGTCAAATAGAACCTCTAGTTTTAGTTTCTTGAGGAATCTTCACACTAATTTCTATAGTGGTTGAACCAGTCTACACTCCCACCAAGAGTGTACATTCTACATTCCCACCAATGAATAGAACCAGTCTACATTCCCACCAATGAATAGAAGCACTATGTCATCTTTGCTATAGTAATAAAACAAGCAACAGTAATAACATCAAAAATAATATGTATATTGAGAAACCCTGAAGACCAATAATGTCACCCTTAACCATAGAAAGTATATGTATTATTATAGTATGAATACTAAGCAAAACCAAATATTCACCTAATATTGACCTACAGTGAACATCTACTAAGTGAAATCACTTTACCTCCACTAAAAAAAGAACAGTATGCCACAGTAATAGCATAAAGTTAACTAAATATCTAGAGATTCACAAAGCTTAAAATTACATTGCTAAAGGTAGAGGGCATGGGGAACTAGAGAATAAAACGAACCAAAATTTCAAAACTTCATTAATGGGATACGAGGAGGAGACAATTGTGAGATAGGGGGTCCTATTGAGGAATAAAATGAAATTAATTGAGTTAGGAAATAGTATCAGAAAGAATGAACAAGAAGAATGAAGAAAAATATAGAAAGTAAAAGGCAGAGGAGAATATAGGAAATAAAAGAAAGGAAGACAGAAAAAAAGTTGAAAGAGGAAGAGAAGAAACTAAAGAGAAAAAAGACAAAAATATGAGAAAAAAATCTCGACTACCCCTCCAATGATAAAAGAATGAGAAAAATAATTTAAAATAGAAAAACTAAAACAAGATAGAATCAAACAAAAAATTCCTGTATTTTTGAATGAGTGGTTTCTTTCCAGGATATCTGCAGTCTTGGAATCCGGGCAGTCATGATTTTCTTGACCTAGCTTTAGGGCCTGTAGGTTTTTGAGGTGCTGTCCCTGCACCAGAGGCCCCTCTATCTAGTTGCCCGAGACTGTGGTAGTTGTCCAATCCAAGGCATGTCCTTGCTTTCTTTGATAGATGGGAAAAACAGTTGGCCCTCTTGTTTCTGCTGGATGTAAAGTGTGGGACTAATGTTCAAGTGGACTGTTGGATTTAATGTCAACACTTGACACTCACTGGATCTGGTTGCTCCCTATTGAGGACAATATTCATGTCCTTCCTAACCTGAACTTACACTTCTCTGGGGGTTTATGTCTGGCTTACATTCTCTCTATGGGAAGTTAGTGCTATAATCTCTGAAGCCACTTGCCAGGTCCACACTTTACCCCTGGTTCTGCTGGCCCTCCAGGCTTATCTTTTCTCCACAGATTTTGTCTTTGTCTGGGATCAGGTCTCTTCTCTGTACCTGTGCTTCCCTGTACCAGAGAGAAGCAAAATGTAGAGCTGGCTTGAAGTTGGCAAATGTTTGCAGTGTGTGGGTGGTGGCCTGATTGCTCACTGCTTCACTGGCCCATAATAAGCTTCTTTAACCCTGTAGGAAAGTGCCACACTGTATTTTAAGCTGACTGTAGTATTGCATTTCCATCTGCAGTGTATGAGAATTCCAGTTACTTTCCATCCTTGTCAACACTTTTGATTATTTTTTAAACTTTTAAAATACATATAAAGTGATATATTATCATTTTCATCTACATATTTGTAATGACTACTGATGTTGATTTATTATGTGCTTATTTTCCATCTGCATATTCTTTTTGGTAAAATATCTATCCATACCTGGGGTTTTAAATTAGAAATAATATGTTTTATTCATTTGAAAGGAATAAAACTTTGTTATCATATAGGTTTAAAAAATCCATACTTTATCATTTCCCAACATGCCTTTTTTTTTTTTTTTGGACCGGGTATCGAACTCAGGACCTTGCACTTGTGAGGCAGATGCCAGAACCACTGAGCTAAATTCCCAGCCCCCAACATGCCTTTTGAAACTTCAAGTATTATGATAAATATAATATAATGCCCCCGCCCAAGGTAGCTGTGTCCTGATCCTCAGAAAGCTGTGAATATTTCACATTACATGGAAAAGAGGAATTTAATTGCAGATGGAATTAAGATTCTAAACAAGTTGATTATAAGATAAGGAGGTTATTTTGGATTGTCCAGGTTGACCAATGTAATCACAAGAATTCTTGAAAGTGAAAGACTAAGGCCAAAGAGCAAGTCACAGAGATTGCATGTTTTTTGAGTAGTTGATTTGCTGTTGCTGGCTTTGAAGATGAAGGTAGGTGTTATGAGATGTGGACAGCTGCTAGAAGTTGGAAAAAGCAAGGAAATGGATTGTCCCATATAGCTTCCAGAAAGGACTGAATCCTCCCAACATCTTGATATTAGCCCAATGAGACCCATTTTATATATATTACTTTTATTAATGTATAAGTTTGTTTAAGAACTGAGATTGTAGTAATTTGTTATAACAGCAATATAAAACCAATACAAGTATCAAGACAATTCTACATCAATGTGTTCATTTGCTATATTTTTTAAACATTATAAAATCAATCACAAGCATGAATAAATGTTAAGGTACATAACATGAATTTGATAGGGATGAAAGAGGGAGTATATGGGGATCCTGAGGTGGGGATTTGGTGGAATCCTTAAGTTCTATAGAATTCACTTTGAAGATGAGTGATTTTTAATCAATGAATAGTGGCATGGTTTTCTAATTTCATTGACCTTCAGTTTCATGTTTGGTGGTTTTTTTCCCCCTCTTCACTTATTTCCTCAAGTGATGCGTGATTAGAAAAGAGACCAAATGATCTCAAGAAGTTATGGCACAGGTTGAAGACATTTTCTAAACATTTTACCCCATGTACAAATATGTGTCTGCTGAATCCAGGAACAATCGCTATCTGTCACTTTCTTATTGATGTGCTCCAAATATTCATCAACATCTGTGGGCAAACACCTTTAAAATGTCATATTTGTGTTGTGGCAAGTAGATATATGTGCTTATAAGATTATTGTGCTTATACTTGAGCAAGATATATGTGGTGTGATGGATACAGATATTCAAACTAAAACTAAAACTTTAGATTGATTCATGAATAATTTGTGAATGTTATGATTTGTCTCATACTTAATAAAGTAGTAGAAATCCCAGGAACAAAATTCAGTAATAGCTTACCATACTTGAACTCCGGCATTTTCTACATAAATCTAAAACATGCTGGGCCAATTCCTTTTTCATTGCCAACATGTCACATTTACTTAAGAGATAAGCCTACCCACTTGACTACAAACTGTTTATCATTGAATTTGAAGACTTTCATGGATTTCCCTGCTTTGTCTTTCAGTATTTCCCTTTAAATAATCCAAATGTGATCAATCTGGTTGTTTTCTGGTCCTTACAACTCATCTTATCACTCCCTTTCCATACTTCCATCCTACCCCCATTTTACCATATTGAAAGCCCTAGCATTTTTCAACTCCCATTTAAAATTCTTTTGTCTTACATATAACATTTTCTTATTCCCTCTGAATATGAAGGATTTGTTTGACTCATAAGGAAGACTGTATTATGTAGCATGTAAATCTGAGCATTTATATAGTCTTTGAGATCAAGAATTTTTGAATGATTTTTCACTCCTTTAGACAGTACAAATTTTAAGTTCTCAGGAGATATTGTATAGGGCTATAGGACATTAATATTGGAGTAGAAAAACTAGGACTATAGTACTGGACCCCATATAGAAAAAATTTTCACCTTTGAAAGTCAGTTTTTGTCAGTTTGGTTTCAGTGTTCATGGTTCCCTTTTCTTTTGTACTAATGTAGTTTTATTCCAAACATACTGGTCTCCATATTTGATATTGAGGGTTAAAAAAGTATACTTTAAGGCAAATGGTCCATCAGCTACTGGTCACCTGAATGCAAATGATCAAGAAATTTAACTATACCAATTCAGAGTCACTATTTTCTCTTAAGCCTTTGCAAGCTGAAAGAATAATCATCTGTCCAAGCTTTTTTGTCTATTATGAATGAATTCTTTCTTATTAAATACATTTAAGTTTCTTCCTTCAGGATTCAAACTAACTATTTACTAGTTAGGTGAAACCAGATGAGTTTTTTCCATATAATTCCCATCTTCCCATTCCATTTATTCATGGATACCAGGGACCAGCCTTACTGGTATTCAGGAAATAATCATCCAATACAAATGTTTATTGACTACCCTGAGTAGTATAACCTGTACATCAGTGACTAAGACAAAGTCTCTGTCTTCACTGAGCATTCCTTTTAGTGGTACCTTTACCACATCTATCATTTTCTCATTGAAAGTTAATATTCTCTTTTCTTCTATTCTTCCCAAATCTCTGCTGACTTCAGCTACCATGTAAGACTTACTTTAACCATTTTCATTTACTTACTTCAATCATTTTTCCCATTATGCTACATTTTAAAACCCACCATATGTGGATACCTAACACTCTGACCCAGTTATATGTTAGTTTTTATCTCCATCTACGTATCACTGTTTTTCATGGGCAGAATTTGGAGCTTTCTATCAAAAGAGATTGAGGACTTCTGCTTCTAGCAAAGATAGAGTAATAGGATCTGGACTGAACAGTCCACCTGAAACATCTACTATCCCAGACAAAATATATGAAGTAATGCTTTTGAAAACACAGCATAGTAGAAAGTACAGGACAGTGATCTATGAAAGAGCAAGCAAGTGAGAGAAATACTACAGTTCTGTCAACTTACTACTTAGTTTCAATACAAGGAGCAGGAACCAAGGTTTTGTTTAGTATTTTCCTTTAGATGAGGAGATGCAACTAGAAATTCAGGGAAATCAATGTGGCTAGAGTTCATAGTTTTACACAGAGTTTCAGAGATCTGCAGAGGGTTGCCCTTTTGTTTTGAGCTGATTAATGAACAGCACATGTGTGTGATGAAACTGTCCAACGCCATCGAATGAATACTCAAAAGCAGTAAAAGAAACAATCTGCAGGGTTTGCCAAGGTCTGGGAATAGTTTATATTCTTACTAGCTGGAGCATAAAACTTTATAAGTAATGGAGCATTAGATGAGTCACTCAGAAGAGTACTCCAATTGGTGGGGTAAAATCATAATTAGGCTAAATGTTGCTGTGACCCTTCTTAAAACTAAAAAACAAGATTTGGAAGATTCACAATGACTCTAGGAGGAAGGACCTCATGAAAGCGATGGAGTTTTTTAAATACCCTAAGCCTCATTCCTGAGCTAGACGCAAAAGGATCTGATACTAAACATCACATGAAAAAATTGAAAATCCAATTAGGACATAGAGCACTGATCCAATACGGATCTAACTGAGAGATCACTGATGCAGTATCACTGGACAGAAACCACAAACATAGATCATATTAAAATAGCACTATAAATGATTTGCGGGCAGAACTGTCATTGAAATCACAGTTGCAGGAGAGCTGGTTTAAACTTACGGTCTGAAATCATCCGTGTAGATTGCTTAGTAAAACAAAAGTATCCAATATTCTCCATAAGATTAAGATCCAGGGCTGGGGATTTAGCTCAGTGGCATCACGCCTGCCTCGCAAGAGCAAGGTCCTGAGTCCAATCCCCAGTACCAAAAAAAAAAAAAAAAAGGATTAAGATCTAGAGTCTTCCTACTATACAAAATGTCTAAGATATCCTAAAAAATTGCATGGCATAAAGAACTAAGGAAATTTTTTTTTTAAACTAAGAAATTCATTACTTGTGTTGGAAAAACAACAGATACAAAGACAAGATGATACAGATGTTAGAATTATTTTATAATGCTGTTAGTTCTTATAATAACACCAGGTGAACACTGGTAACACAGGTAAAAGTGAACACTTTTAAAACAAATAGAAGTACAGTCTGTCTCAGGAAATAAATGGAAAATATAAAGTAGAAGCAAAGGGAAATTTTTAGAACTGAAAAACATAGTAGCAAATTAAAAACACACTGTGAAAGTTTAGTAGCAGAGTAGAGATAACAAATAAAAGTTTCAGTGAATGTGAAGAGAAATTACCCAGTTTAAATAAGAAAGGAAAAATACTGAAAAATAATTTAACAGATCTTCTGGGTGTCAATATCAAAACGCTTAACAATTGTGTCATTGAAGTTCCAGAGGAAAAGTGCAATGCAGACATATTCCAAGAACTAGCATCTGAACTATATCAAATTTGTACATATAAATGTACAAACTCATAAAGCTCAGAGTACTCCAAGCAGTATGAACTCCCAAGAAATATTACCATCTACATCATAATTATTTGGCTAAAAACTTAATGAAAAAAATTTTGAAAGCAGCTTACAAAAAATGATATATTTGTATAGGAGAACTACAGTTCAAATAACTTCAGATTTCTCATCAGACACCGTGGTGGCCAGAAGGAAGTAGGACAACATTTTTAAAGTGTTAAAAGAACTGCCAACTGAAAATTCTATATCACCTGAAAATATGTTCCACTATGAAGGTGAAAAAAATATTCTCAGACTAATCAACATTCATTGCTAAGAGACATTTTCTGAAAGAATTACTAATGGAGTTTCTTCAGAGAAGAGAAATAACAAAAGGAAACTTGGAAGATGAGAAATAAAGAAAGGAAATGGAAATGTTAATTTTGCATACTATTTTTTAACCACAATTCAAAAATAAAAGGATGGTATAGGCCAGGGATTTAGCTCAGTGGTGTTGCCACCTGCCTCACAAGCGCAAGATCCTGAGTTCAATCCCTAGTACCAAAAAAGTTAATTAAAATAAAATAAAAAGATGCTAGAAGTTACATTTGCAAACTACACTAATATCAACATTAGATAGGTTAAATTAATATCAAAGTAGATTTCAGAACAAAGACAATTACCCAGCATAAAGAGGATATTATACCATAATAAAATCAGTTCACCAAAAAAAAAAAAAAAATCCTAAATTTGGGTCCACATAAAAACATGGATTCAAAATAAATTTTAAAAACTTACAAGGATAAATTTATTATTTATATAGTACCTTGAAAATTATGAAATTGTATAAAATGTAAAGTGATCTATAGCAATGGAAATCACATCACTGGTTTTCTAGTGACAAGCAGGAAGGATTGCAAAGAGAAAGAAACTTTCAGGGGTGATGGATATGTTCATTGTCTTGATTGTGGTGATGATTTCTGTTATATGTACACACATTTTAAAATTTATTAGCTTGCATAGATTAAATATATGTTTATTGTATACAGATTACAAACTATTATATTAAAACTATACAGAACCTAAAATGATAGGGATTGAAATGTCTCAAATCTTCAATACTCATCTTAGCTCATACACACTATGTTATTCCCCATTCCTACTCTTTTTTTCTACTAAATCTGCTGTTTGCCTTTTTTGGATCTCTGGGCTCTTGACTACTTTCAGCTTTTTCTCTGCTTTTGGTAAGTTCCTTTCTGGCCATACACAAAAGAATGTTAAGAGACTGAGGGAAGTGATGAAATATACGACTTTAACATTTTGGTTAAGGGGGGAAAACACCCTTAATTCAAACTAAAGAACACATTTTTAATAAAATTGTTAAAGATTTTGAATCTTGAAGTCACAAAAGCAGCTGCTATTTATAAGTTTGGTCTACTAGAAGGAAACAAAAACTCCCGTAAAAACAAAGACAAACATGAGAAGATGCTCAATATTAATTATGAGGGAAATGCAAAGCAAAACACCAGTGAAGGTACCACATTACACTCACTGGAATGGCCATAATAACTATTTTTGGATATGCTTTTATTGGTACATTTTATGTGTACAATATAATGACATTCATCATTGCATACTTTCTTGGTTCTTATTTTTTCCCCCTTCCCCTGCCTTCCCTTCAACCCCTCCATCCCTCCCTATTTACAAAGACTTTGTTTCCATTTTTTCATTTTCTCATATTAATTCCATTCCCTTCTTTCCTTTCCCCTACCCCTCCCACTTCCCCTTCCCCTTTGCCCCATTTCTTCCTATTTCACATTATCTATTATACCTTTTAGTCCTTATTTACACTTTCACTTTCTCACACTAGAGAAATTATTCAGTATTTACACATGTGGGTGCTATTTCTTTCACTTAAGAGTATTGCCTCAATGTGCATCCATTTAGTAATAAATATCTCTAATTTCTTGTTTTTGATGGCTGAGTAGTACTCCATTTTATATAAAAAACCCCCACATTTTCTTGATCCAGTCTCCAGTTGATGGGCAGTTGAGCTGTTTCCAAGTTTTAGCTATTACAAACTGTGCTGTTGTGAACATGGGTGCATATATATCACTGTGGTATGATTCTTTTAATTCTTTGGGGAAGATACTCAACAGGGGAATAGCTGGGTCAAATGGGACCTCCAGTCCTAGTTCTTTGAGGTATGTCCATACTGACTTCCACAGTGGTTGCACCAGTCTACACTCCCACCAGCAGTGGACCAGTGTTCCTCTTCCCCCACAGCCCCGCCAGCATTTGTTATTGGTTGATTTCATGATAGCAGCCATTCTTTCTGGAGTGAGGTGGAATCTCAGCATTGTTTTCATTTGCATCTTTTGAATGACCAGTGATGTTGAACATTTTTTCATATGTTTATTTTCCATTTCCACTTCTTTGTGTGAGAAATGTCTCTTCATTTCAGATGCCCATTTTCAGACTGGGTCTTTAAATTTGAGAGGTCTGATTTTTTTAAGTTCTTTATAGATTCGAGATAGTAGACCTTTGTCTGAGGGACCCCTGGTGAAAATTTTTTAAGACATAGTGGGTTGTCTCTTCACACTGCTGGTGATTTCTCTTGCTGTGCAGAAGTTTTTAGTAAGAAGAGATCCCACTTGTTGAATGTTTGTGCTAGTTCACGGGCAACTGAGATTTTGTTCATAAAGTCTTTTGCTACCTGAATGTCTTCAAGAGTTCTACCTAATCTCTGTTCCAGCCGGTTCAGTGTTTCTGTTTTAATATTTAGATCTTTAATCCATTTTGATTTTAGTTTAGTGCATGGTGAGAGATATAGATCTAGTTTTAGTCTTTGGCAAGTTGAAACCCAATTTCTCCAGCACCATTTATTAAAGAGGCAAACTTTGCTCCAGTGAGAGTGTTTGGCTCCTTTGTCAAAAATCAAGTGGCTGAGTATGTCTGGAGTTGTTTCTGCATCTTCTAATCTATTCCACTGGTCCTCAAGTCTGTTTCTTTGCCAGTACCATGCTGTTTTATCACAGTAGCTTTGTGGTATAGTTTCAAGGTGGGGGTTGTAATACCACCTGCCATGTCTCTGTTACCTAGAATTGCTTTTGCTATTCTAGGTTTCTTCTGCTTCCAAATGAATTTTTGGATTATTTTCTCTAGTTCTGTGAAGTATTTTGTTGGAATTTCAATTGGGATTGCATTGAATCTATACAGCAATTTTGGAAGTATGGCCACTTTCACTAGTTGATCTTTCCTACCCAGGAGCAAGGGATGTCTTTCCATTTTCTGATATCCTCCTCAATTTCTTTTCTCAAAGTGTTATAGTTTTCAGAGAAGAGGTCTTTGATTTTTCTTTCATTAGATTGATTCTTAGGTATTTCAGTATTTTGGATGTTCTTGTGAAAGAAATTGTTTGCCCTATTTCTCTCTCAGTGAGTCTATTGTTTGTGTAGCAGAAAGCTACTGATTTTTGTGTATTGACCTTGTATCCAGCTACTCTACTGAATTTGGTTATTAAGTCTAGAAGACTTCTGATAGATTTCTTGGGGTCTTCTATATAGAGTATCATGTCATCTGCAAATAATGACAATTTGACTTCTTCATTTCCATCTTTATTCCTTTTATTTCTTTCTCGTGTCTAATTGCTGTGGCTAATGTTTGCAAAACAATATTGAGCCGGAGTGGTGATAGTGGACATCCTTGTCTTGTTCCTGATTTTAGACTGAAGGATTTCACTTTTTGACCATTTAATATGATACTGGCTGTTGGTTTTTCATAGATGACTTTTATCAGTTTTAGGTAGAGACCATCTATTCCACTTTTTTGTAGGGTTTTTATCATAAATGCATGTTGGATTTTGTCAAATGCTTTTTCTGCATCTATGGAGATAATCATATGATTTTTGTCCTTGGCTCTATTGATATAGTGTATTACATTGATTGATTTGCATATGTTAAACCATCCCTGCATCCCTGGGATGAATCCTACTTGGTGTTCTTGATGATCTTCTGCATTCTATTTGCCAGTATCTTATTAAGGATTTTCGCATCTATGTTCATGAGTGAGATTGGCCTATAGTTCTCTTTTTCAGTTGGGTCTTTCTCTGCTTTGGCAATTGAGGTGATGCTTGCTTCCAGGAATGAATTTGGGAGTATTGCTTCCCTTTTAATTTCATTGAAGAGTTTAAACAATAGTGGCAGTAGTTCCTCTCTAAATGTCTTATAGAATTCAGCAGTGAAGCCATCAGGACCTGGGCTTTTCTTAGTTGTTAAGTTTTTAATTGCATTTTCAATTACATTGGCTGATATTGGGTCGTTTCGAATTTTTAGGTTTTCTTTGTTCAACTTTGTTAATTCATATGTACCTAGGAATCTGTCCATTTCTTCTGTGTTTTCCATCTTATTGGCATATAAGTTCTGGAAGTAGGTATTGATGATCCTCTGGATTTCTCCTGGGTCTGTTGTAACTTCACCCTTTTCATTCCTAATTGCATGGACTTGGGCCTTTTCTTTCCTTTTCCTGATAAGGTTGTCTAAGGGTTTTTCAATTTTGTTAATTCTTTTGAAGAGCCAAGTCTTGGCTTCATTGATTTTTTGTATCTTTCTCTTAGTTTCCATTGAATTGATTTCTGCTCTGATCTTTTTAATTTCCTGCCTTGTATGAGCTTTGAGTTTGTCCTGCTCTTCTCTTTTTAGAAGCTTGACGTTCAGCATCAGGTTGTTTAATTGGGGCCAATCTGTTTTCCAAATATGTGTATTCACTGCTATGAATTTCCCTCATAAGACTGCTTTCATTGTGTCCCATAGATTCTGATATGTTGTATTGGCTTTGTTATTTAATTGAAGGAACTGTCTGATTTCTTCTTTAATTTTCTCTGTGACCATTAGTTATTCAGAAGTGTGTTGTTCAATTTCCATGTGTTTATGTAATTTTTGCCATTTCTTTTGCTATTGATCTCCAATTTCATCACACTATGGTCTGATAATATACAGGGGTTAACTTCAATTCCTTTACACTTACTTAAACACGTTCTATGAGTGAGTATGTGGTCTATCTTGGAGAATGACCCATGCGCAGCTGAAAAGAATGTGTATTCTGATTTTGTGGGGTGGAAGACTCTGTAAACATCTGTTAAGTTTATTTGTTCAAGAGTTCGATTGAGTTCTAGTATTTCATCACTTCTTTTTTTTCTAGTTGATCTATCTATTTGTGACAGTGGGGTATTGAGGTCCCCCACTACTATTATATTAGGGCATATATGATTTTTCATATCTATTAGCATTTGTTTTATACAGTTGGGCACACTAGTGTTTGGTGCATAGATATTTATGATTGTCCTCTCTTCCTCTTGGATTTTTCCCTTTACAAGGATGTAGTGTCCTTCTTTGTCTCTCTTAATAAGTGTTGGTTTGAAATCCACTTGATCTGCAAAGAGAATGGCTACTTCTGCTTTTGGGGGGGTTCTTGTAGTTTGGAGTATTGTTTTCCACCCTTTAACTTTCAGTCTATGAGTTTCTTTTTGAATTAAGTGTGTTTCTTGTATGCAGCATATTGTTGGATTTTTCTTCTTGACCCATTTTGCCAGTCTATTTCTTTTGATTGGTGAGTTGAGACCATTAACACTGATGGTTATAACTGATATGTTTTGAGTCATTATTGTCATGACTTTTTCTTTGTTTGATTCTCCCCCTTTGCTTTTAATTTCTTTTCATTCCTAGTGGATTCATTCTGCTGGGCTTCCTGGGGTTGTGATCCTCATTGTCTTTTCCTAGGATTTTGTCTAAAATTTTTTGGAGTGCTGGTTTGGTATTCATGAAGTTCTTAAGGTGCTCTTTGCCATGAAAGTATCTCATTTCTCCATCAATTTTGAAAGATAATTTTGCAGAGTACATCAATCTCGGTTGTAAGTTGTTTCCCTTTAGGGCCTGAAATACATCACTCTAAGTTCTTCTTGCCTTGAGAGTTTGCATTGAGAAATCTACTGTGATTCTGATGGAGTTTCCTTTGTATGTGATTTGTTTCTTTTCTCTAAGTGCTTGCAGAATTTTTTTCTTCTGTTAGGTTTCTAGAATCTTAACAATTATATGCCTATGTGTAGATTTTTTTTGATCAAGGCTATTTGTAGTCCTATATGCCTTGCTTATCTGTATGTCAAGTTCTTTTCCCCTCCTTGGCAAGTTTTCTGCCATCACTTCTGTGAAGAGTTTTTTTTATGTCATCTGCACTCTCTCCTCTTTCCTCATTGACTCCAATCAGTCTTATGTTTTTCCTCTTTGCATCGTCTAGCAGCTGCTGGATTGATTTCTTGTGTTCCTTTACAATTTTAAAGCAATTTTTCTTTTCCTGGTCACTAATTGCAATCTTATCTTCTATATCTGAAATTCTGTCCTCACATTGGCTCATTCTGCTGCATAGACTTTCAATGGCATTTTTTCATCTCCTGGAAATCTGTTTGCATCTGTTTTATGGATTCAATTTGTTTCCTATGTTGGGATTCTATCATGTTCCTCAGATCCTCTACTTTTTTATCTGTGTCCTCTCTAGATTTATTAATCATATCTTGCACTATGGGCACAATATCTGTTGTTATGTGAGAAATTATTTCTGATTTCATTTTTTCCAGGTCCTCTTTCGTTGCTAGTTCAGGGAGTCCAAGTGGTTGAGTATCAGAGTGTTCCATCTCGTTTCCCTTTGGGGTTGCTCTAGGTGATATGGAAGTCTGGTTCTGAGGCTTGTTTATGTGTCTTCTCATTTTTATGGGAATGGGGGGTGCTTCTGGCACCCACATGGCTCACATCCTCTGTGCTCGGAGCTGAGGCACACCTATTAGGAAGCCTCCTCCATGCTAGGAGCCATGGCATGGCTACCTGGAAGCCTCCTCTTGGCTGGGAGCTGTGGCACACCTACCCAGAAGCCTCTTCTCGTCTAGGAGCTGTGGCATGCTGACCCGGAAGCCTCCTCTGGGCTGAAGCTATGGCAGGCTGACTCAGAGGCCTCCTCTGCACTGGGAACTGTGGCACACCTCCATAAGAACAATTATAAAAAATGGGAAATAATAAGTTTTGATGATTATATGGAGAAATTGGAATCCTCATATAATACTACTAAATTCTACACTTATATTTTGAATGTGTGATGTGTTATCACTAGGATGTGGTCATTGGTTTGTTTTGAGTGATGTCATGTGTGCTTGTATTTCTGCTCATTAAAGGACTGTAGAACAGGTTCATAAATAAGTGCTGCTTCATAAATGGACATAGTAAATTTGGAAGAAAGTATAACCAAGAGCCTAGGCAAGTGTTAGGACACTGGAGGAAAAAGGAAAAAAGACTACATTTCAGAAGCAATTTACTATATGTGGAATCATGACTTCTTATAACATCTCACTGATTGGGAGGAATAGGAAACCCTCCTTTCATGAAGGAGAAAACTATTTATATTTCATTGTAGTTAATGTTAACCTAGTGAATTTTATGCTAGGTTGAGGCTCAGATAATACCACCAACACCTTCGTGAGAAATGGTTCTTTTCCTAATGCATTTTTCTCCTTTACTCTTCAAAGTATGTGGTTTCCTCCAAAGTCTCTCCTAACAATTTTTAAAAATTTATAATAATTATGCACATTTATGAGGTTATAGTATGACATTTCAACACATTTATGCAGCATGTACTGATCAAATTAGGTTAATTACTATTTCTATTTCCTAATTGTTTCTATATGTTCAGAGCCCTTGAGCTCTTCTTTTCTAGATCTTCATAAAATGTAGTGGTTTGTTACTGTGAATAATACTAGACTTTCTGTGTTGTGAAACACTAGAACTCATTCCTTTTAACTGTGCTTTGGTACCTGTCATCCAACCTTCTTCTAACTGCCCCCCATCCTCTCTTACCTCTAATAATCACTATTCTACATTCACATGGACTGATTTTATCTTCTACACATGAGAAAGAACACATAGCATTTATCTTTTTATTCCTTATTCATTTTCTTAAAAAAAACTCCAATTTCATTCTTTTTGTAGAAATGAAAATTTTATATGGCTGAATAATATTCTATTGCTTACAGTATATGTATCACATTTTTCTTATCCATTCATTGTTGGGAACCTATGTTGCTTCCGTATCTTGGCTATTGTGAATATTGATGCAATGAACATGGGAGTTCAGATACCTTTTTTTTTTTTTTTTTTTTTGTAACGGGAATTGAACTCAGAACCTTGTGCTTGCAAAGCAGGCAGCAGAACCACTGAGCTAAATCCCCAGCCTTCACATACCTTTCTGATAGGCTAAATTCATTTTCTTTGCATATGTACCCAGAAGTGGAATAAGGGGTTGATATAGATGTAATTTAGTGTTTTGGAGAACCTACATATTGTTTCCTCAGTTTGTTTGTACTAATTTATATTTCCACCAGCAATGAATAAGATTTTTTCTATACATCCTTGTCCATCTCTTGACCCTTTTATAGGGTGAGAGGTAGGGGTCAAGTTTCAATCTTTTTCATATGAATATCCAGTTTTCCAAACGTCATTGATTGAAGAGGCTGTCTTTTACCAATGTATTTTTTGGCACCTTTGCCAAAAAGCAATTGACCTTTTTTTTTTTTTTGGTACTGGGAATTGAATTCGGGACCTTGTGCTTCTAAGGCAGGTGGTGGTACCACTGAGCTAAATACCTGGCCCTGCCAAGAAGCAACTGAGTGTGGAGGCATGAGTTTTTTTCTGGTTTGTGTATTCTATTCCATTGGTTTATGTGTCCATTTTTATGCCAGTATCATGCTGTTTTAGTTAATATAGCTCTGTAGTATTTTTAAAATCAGTTATCATTATGCCTCCTGTTTTGTTCTTTTTGTTCAGAATTGTTTTGGCTATTTGAGTTCTTTTGTGGTTCTGTACAAAGTTTAGGATTGTTTTTCTATTTTTGGGCAGAATGGTATTGCTGTTTTGTTTTGTTTTGTTTTTTGCTACTGGGGATTGAACTTGGGACCTTGCCACTTGTGAGGCAGGCACCGGAACCACTGAGCTAAATCCTCAGCCTGGTATTGCTGTTTTGATGGGGATTGTATTATCTAAGTTACTGTGGATTGTGTGGACAATGTAACAGTATTTTTAAGCATTCTATCATTTATTTCTTTTAAAATTTTTATTAGTACACTTCCAATACATTAACATGGAAGATTCTTGAAATGGGATTTTTCTAAAATGAGATTTTCCTGAAATTCTCTTCCCACGCCCCTGGCTGATAAATGACAAAAGACCAGTCTTCAAGTTCAGAAATTCTTTCTTCTGCTTTATCTAATCTGTTGTTTAGACTTTCAGGTGTATTTTTTATTTGACTTATTGAGTTCATTTCCAAGATTTTGTGTTGATTATTTTTTATGATCTCTATTCTTTGCTAAGTTTTTCATTTATATCATGAATTGATTTCCTAATCTGTTAAAATTCTCTTTCTGTATTCTGTTGCATCTCATTGAATATCCTTTGTAATCATTACACTGTGTTCTTTGTTTTTTTGAGACAGAGTCTTCTTTTGTAGTTCAGGGTTGGCTTGAACTCACTGTGTAACCCAGGCTGGCCTTGAACTCACAGTGATTCTCTCATCTCAGTCTGCTGAGTGCACAGATTACAGGCATGTGCCACCATGCTTAATCTTATTCTGAATTCTTCATCAGGTATTTTATCAATATCATTGTATTTGGCATGTGTTGCTAAAATATTATTGTGCTTCTTTGGAGTTGACATATTTTGTTATACTTTTTTTGTTCCTACATTGAGATTTGCTTGGTAGTTTGTTTCTACCACCTTTATAATATGGATTTCTTAGTAAATGCCTTTTGCTCTCAGGCCCAACTGCACCACATGGTTGGTGGAGAGCCACAGCATGCTTTACCCCTAATATATTTTACACTGCAGCATTCTGGTATTGAGGGGTTGGTAGGAGAGAATACAAGTTCCTTCTCTGAAACAAAGATATATTGTATACTTCTTGAAGCTCCCCTGAACTGGGCTTTAAGCCTGAGATAACTATGAAACTGTACAATTACTAGGTTTCTTGTCTGCAGTGAAGGAGTCTACTGGGATTCTCCTGTTCACCTTTTCCCTGTAATGGACAGTCTCTTCTGCTGGCACAATTTCCAGTTGGCTTTATACCACTCCCTTTGTTAATATCCCAAGACTCTGTTTCTTGGAAGTTTCCCGTCTCCTCTCTTTCTGGATTCTAGTGCCTCTTGCCTCAAAATTCAGCTGTTTATTTATTGTTTGCTGAAAAGGAGTTAAGTGCTGGATGCATCTGTTCAGCCATCTTGCCAGTGTCTGTTGGAAATCTTTTGAAGTTCAAAGCAACTACTAGTTCCTGCCCCCCGAATGCTTTGGGGATTAAAAAAACACACAATGGGGAAGTAAATATTGTTTTGAAGACAAGTAATATTGCACAGAGAAAATAATATTGAACCAGATGACTTGGGGCATAAGGAAGAGCCTTTCTGGACAAGATGTGTAGAGTTAATGGTCAAGCCATTGTATGTCCCACATGATGTATACTATGTCACATACAGAGATTTAGAGAGAAAAATGCTACTGGGAAACCTGAACTCATTGATTGGAATGATTTGATAATAATCTTCATTCTTTAACTGTGTAAACCTTGGATATGTTATCCTAAAATTGTTTTCTCACCTACAAAACAGAGCTAATAAAAGTATGTCTCAAATAGCTCCTTTGAGGATGAAAAAAGATCACAAATAGAAATTATTATGCCTAATACAGCAAGAAATTTATAACTGTTACCTTTTAAAATTAAGAAGAAAAAGATTATATACACTGGTAGCAGAAAATCTTTTAGAAAATACTGGGTAGTGAATGAAAGAAGCTTACAGAGAACCCCTTCATGTAGCCAGAAAGGACTTACATGGAAGACTTATAAGGGAAGTTTCCATGAATGGATGTTAGGACTGCCAGATGCAGCCTAATCTGAACTAAAGGATAGGTCTTGGAATAATGAGAGAGAAAAAACCTGCATTCCTATGTAATCATGAAAGTAATGAGATATAGCATTTTTTGGATATCTGATCAGAAACATGAATTAGTAATCCAAGGTTAATAAATTTGAGGGAGGAATAGATAGGAATGATTTCCACCT
Organism: Heterocephalus glaber; assembly: GCF_053883595.1. Lineage (NCBI taxonomy): Eukaryota > Metazoa > Chordata > Mammalia > Rodentia > Bathyergidae > Heterocephalus > Heterocephalus glaber. The sequence continues at coordinate 48,882,130 of NW_028258320.1, read as the reverse complement.
CTGAAATACCAATGTGTACTCAAGACCATCTTCAACTCTTGTAGCAAGCAGGTTTTTGTCTTATGCTCATGGGCTTGGATATTGGGAGGATGGCTTCTATGTATGTCTTTCTCTTTGCCTAGAGTCTAGGCTCTAGTCTCAGAGAGAAACCACTGTTTTCTTACTTTAACCTCAAATGGTTAGAGCATTATTTTAGTTCCTTCTACAATTTATTCTAATTGACAAATCCAGGAAGATTGGAATTGATTATTACTTTGCCTTAGAACACAACTAAATTTGAAAGCATTTGTCAAGTAGTATTTAGCAGCAGTTAGAAAATACTTGAGTGATATGGCTTGTGGTTTTACTTTTGATTTGGTTTGGGTATGTGTCAATTTGTTATGGCTTATATCTAGATGCTCTGCAAGAGCCTGGTGTACTCTTAGAAGGTGATTGGATTATGTGGGTGGAATAGTTGACTTGCTGTTAATAGGTGGGGCTTGGTTGGTAGAGGTAGGTCACTGGGGCTATATATCTCCCTTCCTAGCTCCTCCCTTTACTCTGCTTCCTATCTGGTATGCCCCTTTTCTATGCCACCCTATCCCCTATCTTGGAGCTAGCCAACTATGGACTGAAACATGAGCCAAAATATATCTCTTCTCCCTTAAATTGTGAGTGTACATAGTCTTTTGTCTCAGCAGTGAGGGAAGTAACTAAGATACAGTTCCTTGTAATTTTCCTGCCTTTCTTCCTTTCTAAACGGGCCTCAGTTTTCTTCAGGAACAAGCCACTTGGGCTACTTATTACTTTCAGGGGCTATATTTTCCTTTTCAACCTTAATCATATAAATCTTGATTACTTTAATCCTGTCATAGTTAATTGTCGTATCTTTACCAGTGGTTAGTTGGAGAATGGCCAAAGAAATAAAGAGAGAAAACTACGGTGGGACTTTTGGGAAATGTTTCTTTACTTTTAGAGGAAATGTTCTGGGATAAACATCAGGACAAAATATTTGAGGAGGTGGTGTCTATAGCTACTGTAGCCATCTGAATACAAAAGCCCACACTATACAGAAAACAGAACAGAAGTTGAAAAGATTAGAGATATCACTGAGCCTAATGATCTTTAAAAACATCTTACTTCAAGTCTTATTATGTAAGGCATTATATTTATGTATTGGTAAATTACAATTTCCCTCAATATTTCCTGTTAAAAATATTTTAATAAATTCATAATAGAATCCTGTCATGAGATGCTTTACATATTACATTATCTGGACCCCCCAAAGAGGCAATTAATAATGGCAAACATGATTGGCTTTGAAATGAATGAGACCTCTGATTAAATCTTTCCTCTTGTCTTTTATTAGCTGAGTAACCTTGAATAAGGTATTTAGCCTTGCTAAGCTTCCCTTTTTCTCACTAAAAAAGGGAATAATGAGATCAGTTATCCTACAGTTATTAGGATTAAATACACAATATGTTCACAGCCTCAACATTGTATTTCTTACAAACTAAATGTTCAATAAATTCTTATTATTAATATTCATAAGTGCTATTATGGCTTATATCTAGATGTCCCCCTGCAAAGCCTCATGTGATCATAGGTGGGGAGTTTAGAAGGTGAATGTGGATTAAGAATGTGATACTGGGGGCCGGGAATTTAGCTCAGTGACACTGCTCCTGCCTTGTAAGTGCAAGGTCTTGAGTTTGATCCTTGTATTTATGAAAGTTTTATAATTTGCAGAAATAGTAAAGAGTTTAATGGAGGGGTCAGGAAGCTCTGGGTTCTTTATTTCTGTCATTTCTAAGATCTGGAGAAAAGAAAAGAGCTAACTGCTTCTGCAACTCTGACTTTTGAGATAATGCTGCAGAGGGCCCCAGCCCTATTCTTGAGGCCACCAATAATTCTTCTTCACCATAATTGACTATTTGTTTCTGTTAGGCTTACTCTGACTTCTGTGTTCCCAGCTCTTTAAGCTGCTGACTCATCATTTTAGGCCAGTACTTAAGACAAAATGTCGTAGTGATTCTAAAAAACCACTTAAAAATTCACCTTCCTTCGCCTATCACCAGAGCACCTCTTTTTTATTTAAGAGGAGGGAGGAGGGGTCATGAAAGTTCAAGTGGAGATTGTTGTCTTCTTTCAGTGGTGTAGTTTTGTGTATTCTTTACAGAGGTTTAGACTTCCTCAATTATGCTTACCTCTAGGTAATCTCCTTAGGTTACACACAAATGTACAATCTGCTCTTCCCTCAGTTATACCATAGCAAAGAACAAACATTTTATATTTGCAAGAGAAGGTAAAAAACTTAGAAAGCCCTATCATAGAGAAGCTGTTACATGACTACCTAAGAAATAGAATAATCAGATCATTTTTTAGTTCAAGGAAAGCACACTAAAATGTACTGTGTTATAAAAAGTACTGGACTGGGAGCCAGGTAAATAGTGTTCATAACAGTCTTATTGTGAGATCTTAGAAAGTCACTTTACCTTCATATGTCTATTTACTCATCCCAGTTAATGTATGTATGAACATACATACATGCACTTATCTTAAAGATCAAGAGAAGATCCTATACAGGCAAGAGCTTTAACCAGAACTATTTGGTCTCCATCAGGAATAAGACAAAGTTCAAGTTTTCATATATTGAAATCAATTTAAGAATTTTATAAAAGGTTATTGGGAAACTAAAGGATTCTGCAAGAGAAATCGACTTCTATATTTGAGATGCCTATGATGTAGAGGACATCTTGAAGTAATATGCAACTCTTGATGACACCTCTTCAGCACTCAGTAAATCTGACCTTTCCTTTCATCTGTCATTATGCTGAATCACATGGCCCAGCAAGCAGCTAACACATTGCAACCAAACTTCACAATTGCAGACTAGGAACATGTGCTCCCTCAAATTGATTAGTGATATTACCAGTGTTTATACCCATTTCCTGTCACCTTTGAGAATGGAGGTGACTTGACAGGAAGTCATTCTGCTTTCATACAGCAAAGCTGCTAGTGTAATTTTTTAAACTGTAGGTGAGTAGAGAGGCAGCCGGCTTTCCTCTGGTCTAAAGCCTTTACACATGTTGAGTAATGCAGCATTTAGTATTTCACGGAAGCACCTAGTTTTGATACTAATGGAATGTGCCTTTCTTTGAGATTTCTAAGGTCCCAGTGGTTTTGGCAAAAGCTGAAGGGGAAATTGCGTTAGTTAAAAATAGCTTATTTTATGCTTAAAGGGTCATTTTGCATTAACTGTGTCTTCAAGTCAATTTTGAAAAATCACCACTTTGAGGAGTGGGCAAAAAAGAAGTCCTGAGAGGCAGCATATTTCCGCTAATGAATTCAAGCAACTTTCTCTTTGTATTGAAGATATTATTTGTCATACATTTTCCTTGTCATATTGAGCATTCCCAGACCATCATTTAAAACAGATTGGTAATTTGGCCCTTAATTTTGGCACCTGTTCATCTTTTAAAGCTCTGGGATGTGTTTAGAGAGTTTACTACTCCGTAAGTTAATATCCTTTTAGGGCCTAAACATCACCATTAACAGCAAATTGGCCTCTCAGTATACTAGATAGAACTATTCTTTATATATATTTGTTTAATCTTTATTAGCCAAAGGTTGTCCAACAGCTCTACAGGAGTAATTTGGCCATGAGGCTTGGAGACATGCTTAAGTCTTTCCTTATAGCTTTAGGGTTAGGAAAGAGTTTGATCACTCTAGGCATGTTAGGCTGCTTATAACTTCAATCTCTATTTCTAGGAAGCCTTGAAAACTTAGCCATAACCAACTGCTGGCCTATAGACCCAATACATCCTAGATTTTCATATCTAGAGGTCTCAGAGATCATCTGATGAAAACTACTTATTTTACAGGTGGGGAAATGGAAGTCCTAAGATAGGAAGTGATTAAACTGCTAGAGTTTTAATTTACTTCTCTTACCAGGGTGTATTTGCTTTCAATAGAAAGCTTTTAACCTTTATGATCCAAGGAAAAACATTATTATTAATGAAATTTCATGAACTATTAGGTGGTGAGGAGCTATTCCTAGACAAGGAACCCCTTAGGTAGGTACCTATTTTTTCTACTTTTCATTCTTATTAGTACTAAAGTTCTCCTCTGGGTAGAGTCCTTAAAGTGAGTTTAGTTCACTTTATGTCAGTGTGTGTTTATTTTGGACAACACAGTGTCTGGCATGAAGTAGGTGTTCAAAAATCTATATCAAATGCATACACCAAAATTTAAAGATATTAAAGATATCAAGTGAAAAGTAGCATTTTGATTTTATTAAAATTATTGTCATGGTTTATATCCAAAATGTGTCCCAAAAGTCTTGTGTGTTCTGTGGTGGGCTTTTAAAAGGTGATTGAATCATGGGGATTCTATGTTCATCAGTGGATTAGTTCATCGATCAATTCAAAGCTAATTGTACTCTTTAGGATAGAAGCTTGATCATGGGTGGTAGATCACTGAGATCAGGACCTGGAAGGGTGAATCTTTGTCCTTGGATCCTCTCCTATCTGTTTCCTGGCCTCCATGACATTAGCAACTTTCTACCACTATGCCTTTTCATTATGCCTTTCGTGCCTTGGAGCTGGCTGAACACTGACTGAACTCACTGAAACTGTAAGCCCAAACAAACCTGTCTTCTTTACATTCTGGTGTTGTGTATTTTGTCCCCAAAATAAGAAAGATGACTAATACAGAAAGTTCGTACTAAGTAGGGTCATTGTTGTGATGGTACCTGACTATGAGGTATAGAAATCATTGAAACTGGTTTGTGTGAGGTGTTAAAATGCTGTAAGCAGAGCAAGCAGAGATTGATGGTAGATTCTGTTTGGAGCTAAGAAGGCCAGAGTGCTGAAAAAGATGCAGATAGTGAAGCCAGGCTCAGCAGGCTTCAGTTGGAAACAAGGGCTCCATTGGCAACTGAACTCAAGGCCATGTGTGTTAGACTATGGCAAAGAGTTTGTCAACATTTTTCCTATATGTTGAGACCTTGCCTCCCACTAAAATGAAGGACAATGAACTAGACTAATTAATCTGGTAGAGGAAATTTCAAAGCATTCCAACATTCAGGAGCAAAAAGCAAATGTAAAACATTTGCAGCTTCACCAGAAAGGCAGCACTTGCAAAGTTGGGCATAATGAGAGTGTAGTTGCTAAAAAGATTACCATTACAAAGAAGCCAAGGTCTTTGCATCAGGACAGTAGCAAAGATGGCTTGAAGACATCTCAGGAATTGGCCAGGCTTCATGTTTCCCAGGCTCAAGGGGACAAGAGGGTAAACTTTGATATACTGTGCTTTTAGAAGGAAGCCTCAGGACATCCTTCTCTTTCAGAGATGGCTAGGGATATGTTTTCCCAACTTTAGCCATCCAGGCACCCAGAGGTTGCTACAGTCATAGTCCAGGGGTTTGAACTATTCCTCAGGCCTGCAGCAGACCTTGGTGTCATCCATGTGCTGCTGATTTTTCAGATGTTCAGCATTCAGGTGTTGTGGTGTCATAGAGGCTTTCACCCGGATTTCAGAAGAAAGATCAGGAGATGGGAGATCAGGCTGTGTGCCACTGAAAGGGCACTGCATAAAGCTGTGAGCAGGAAGCCAAACATGCAGTGGAGACCCCAGGAATGTGGAGATGCCAGGAATGTGGACCATCTGCTGAGGAAAACCACAAGTCATGAACAGATCCAGCCCCCAAAAAAGGGTATGGCAGCTGAAACTGGCTAGGCCATAGCAGTGGGGCTGCCCAAACCCTTTGGAGCTCATATCTTGCCACAACTTGCCCTAGGTGCTAGATGTGGAACTATATGTTTTAATATTTTGCCCTCCTAGTCTTTGGTCTTGCTTTGGTCCAATTCCTTTCTGTTCCACCTTTATATATAGATACCACATTTTATTTACCCACTAGTCTGTTGATGGATATACAGGCTGCTTCCAGGATTTAGCTATTATGAATTGTTCTGCTATAAACATTGATATGCATGTATAGTATCTCTCAGTTGAGTAAGGCAAAGTACAAAAAAAGAGAATAATAAAAGATGGATAGAAGGAGACAAGGGGATGGATCTCTTGCAAATGGGAAAGGTGGAGATCAAGAGATCAAGGTGGAGGAGTAAATGGGAGGGGAAAGGGAAATTAGAATAAAGATAAACCATGTATGGGAACCTAATAGCCTCAAGGAATGTAAACATTATATACCAGAAGCAGGAGCTACGATTAATAATATCAAGAAGAATGAAAATGGGGAAAGGGGAATTAGAGGAGGAGGGAAAATTAAAAAAGAAACAAATTGTATTATATATCTGTACCCATTCCCCAAGATGACTATAAATGGCATGTACTGCAAACATGTACTAACTAAAAATTACCCAGAATTTAGAGATCTGGGTTTTGATCTAAGCTTTGCCATCAATCAGTTGCCCTTACTGATTATATCCAAAGAATATTTTATAAATAAATGCTGGTCTGTGATGAAATTTTCAGAAATTTAGAATGAAATAAGAATGACACTAAATAAAGCTTATTTTAGTTAACTTTCAAGTTCTAAGTTTATATCCTTCCTACATTTTTGTTATTAAAATGTATATAACATGATAATTGACAGTAGCCACCATTTTAAATGTCATTACTTTGCAAAAGTAAATGACTAGGAAAAAGAGTCTCTCTATATATATATCTATATCATCTATATCTATATCTATATCTATATCTATATCTTGGTTTGTGTGCATAGTTCATTCCATAAATATGCTTGTAATCCAAAGAACTCATATATTAAAGTCAATTTCCCCAAAAGAAATATGGAAATTCAGATGATTCACATCACAACCCCAAAATATTCACATAAAATTGACTACAATACTGTAATATAATACAAGATAATAAAGAAAATACAAAATATAAAGAAAAATAAGCAAATTAACCTGTACTTACTTTGAAAACCTTCATGGCTCATGTAAGGGAGACAAGAGGGTGGAGGGTTATTGTGCAGGATGACTTTCACTATCACTAACAATCACTGCTATCTATTGGTTCAGTGGAATATTTTTCTTTTTGTGCAACTTTAACAAAGAACCTATCCAGTGACTCTTGCTTTTGCCTCCTTTTGAAGATTTTATGGAAATGTGACACTGCATTGTCATTAAACAGATTCATTGCTCACACTGCTACAGCATTTAGTGATGGTTTTCTACAACATTTTGCACCGTTTCCCACATTTTACATATCTTGCTAATCTCATTTGAAGTGAGGGATTCCTCCACCCTTTTCTCCTCCTCCTCTGCAGACAAGATCTCCATGACTTCTTGGAGAGAGAGATCACCCACAATCCTGCAGAGAGAGAGAGAGAGAGAGAGAGAGAGAGAGAAACTAGTTGTAGTCATGTCATGTCTGATGTCACATATTACTCGTATTGCAAAACATTGCTCTTTTTATCAAGTTAAAATTTATTAGAAATGTCTGCTTGTTTTGCAGAACACTCCAGAACAAGTTACTCATGATCCATATATCCATATATCCATATATATATATATATATATATATATATCTATATCTATCTCCATGAAATCCTTAAGTACGTAGATCATTGACTTTGATCCACTTCAAGTCTCATCCTAAGGCTAACATTCTAGTCTGTGAATTGTAGTTCAATCAAACTTGAGATGAGACTCTATGGAGAACCAGATGTTATAGGAACTGACCTATAGCATTCTATAACAGATTGGCTGTCTTGTCTTTTTGATTCACTGTTGAAACAGTACTTCTACATGGTGGCAAACCATGTGGCTGCCAGTAACCCTGTTCTGAGGGGAGATTGAAAACTGGCTTTCAGACTTAATTTGCATTTAAGGGCCTTTAAAAACAACTCTAAAAGCTTTTGTACTAAAAAACTCCATAATTGAACTAAAATGGAGATTTTCATAATTCTTCAAAACCTTTGCAAAATATTTGGTTTGTACTTGACAGGCAATAGGAGCTTTTGGGTATTAGTTAAGAAAATTGTTGACAGCTAGTAGTAAGTTGTGATTCTCCTAAAATTGTGCATGCTTTCACAGAGAATTGAATTAAATTACAACAATAAGTGGATCATTTAGAAAAGTTTATCAAAATTGTCCTCAAGATTGCTTCATTCAATTTCCATTTTAGTACCTATATCCATTCAAGTTTCCTAAGCACTGAGTCTGGCTGCTTTAGTATGTGAACTGAGGCTTTTAAGAGGCTTTCTGTATCTAATTTTACAGTAGCATATCTCTTGATTATTAGCATATTAAAGGCAACATACACGTCTAGCTTAGAAATCTGATGCTAATTGGCTTTGGAATATTTTACTTAAAAAACATTTTCCAAATGGGGCTGTGGATTGTTCAGTTTCTTTATTCAGAATTAAAGAAAACATTAATTCTGCCAGGAAAAGATTGTCTAGTAGCAAAGAAACATTACAGTCTTAGCATTTACCTGTCAATCTTATATTTTTATGTACTTTGTCTAGAATCAAACCTACAAGCTAAATGACTTCTGTTCCTTTCCCCCGGCCTCTCATTTTTCTGAACATAGAGACTCACATTGAAACAAAGATAAAATTCCAGGGGAAGCTGGCATTGATCAAGGCTTGAGTTAAATTAAATTAAGTGCTTTTTATTGAACTCAGAAGTATTAGTTATTAAAACCAGAAGGCTTTACCCTTACTAGTGTAAAAAAAAGAAAACAATGACTCATACTGCAGCATAGATTTTATTGGGAAATTAAAGCACTCATTTTCTCTTATTCTATTAAAACTTTTGCAGATGAACATATCTAAACAAGATCAGGAGATGGAAAGAAGTGAGGAGTCAGTCTTTTTGAGATCTGGTGCTTCTTGGATTCTAGCTTTCATTCTACAAATTTAGGTGGAAAATCTTATCTGGGAAGAAAACAGGAACACATACTCAGACTTTCTTTCTTTGGAGGGCATAAGTTAATTGAGTTGTCAAAGTGCTTCTTTGTTTCTGAAGTGTCTTGGAATTATGCATATAGGAAAAGAGGAGAAAGCATCAGTATAGCTTAGCATAAAAAACTTTAGTGAAGAAGTTAGATCTTGAATCTCAACTTTAGAACCACCACTTACAAGCTGTTTGACCCTTGATATAACACTTAATCTCAGTGCCTCTGCCTTCTCAGCTGTAAAGTAAAAGGCATGACTAGATGGCCTCAAAAGTTTTCATCTATTTTTGTTTTGTTTTGTACTTGTGGGAGACCATCATGCCCTATATTGAATAGGGAAGCTAACCCAGGTTAGAGTGAGGAAACTGTAGCCCTGGGGCAGAATCTATCCGGCTATCTATTATTTTTTTCAAGAAAGAGCTAGACTCCAGATTAATAATGAGCAAGAGGGCAGAATAGGACTTTCCTTTGCTAATCTTCTCACAGAAACATAATTTGAACTGCTATGCAAAATAGCTTCACAAGACCTAAGGAAAACAGGTGAGAGATTACAATATGGAGTATAGCACAGAAATAGAAAAGATGAATTGAAGAGGGTAGAAGGGATAGTTTTATATTACGTATCTCATTTTATCTCCAACTTTAGACTACAAAGTGTGGAGAGAAGTACTTTACTCTTGGGGGAATGAGAGAGGGGAGTGAATTTTGGCTGCTGTCTCAGATTGAAACACCAGGCAGTAAAATTGTTGTAAATTATTGCAGTAAAATTTGTCAGGCATGTCTTCACAGTTTCAGACTCCAGGTTTGTATTTACAGATTGAGCTTCTGGGCCCATCTTAGTGCCAACTGGTACCCATTGATGGTGCTTCCATACCTTATCATCCTGGTACCAGGGAGGATCCTGCAGTCTCAGGCTGCAGGCCTTCACAGCATACCAGGTCTTTGGGCTGCTGCAGTGCCAGGCTGATCTTAGTAGCACCCAAGTTTCAGACTGACACCAGCACCAGGACAATCCTACTTGTCTTGGGTTTCAGGTCTTGGCTTAGCTCCAGGTGAATGTCCACAGACCCAGACTCGAGATTTGTTCATGTTTTGAGCTTGCCCAAGCATTCGGCCAGCCCCTACAGCCCTGAACACCAAACTATCACTCCTGGACCCAGTCTCCAAACTGGCCTGTGTGGATACAGACTCCAACACATTTCCAGGCCAGCTTCTAGAGCCCCAGGGTCTAGGCCCACTCAAGTACCAGGTCAGTTCTTCTGGCTTCAGAATATGTTGCAGTTTATAAATGTATATAATTTTTATTTTTCAGTTAAACAAAATGCTTTCTCAGATCTCCAAATGTAACCCAAGTCTACTCAAATTATCTTGGTCTTTTCATATGTTCTTTTTCTGGTCAGGATTTTGTCTAGCAGAACAAATTATTGCCTTTTGTTATCATGCCCCCTCAGGTTTTTCTTAATTGTGACAGTTTCTCAGACTTCACTTGTTTTTTCTGACCTTGGCAATTTTGAGTATTGATCAGGTATTTTATAGAAAGTCTCTCTTTTAATATTATTCTCAGATTTTTCTGGAATAATGTAAACTGGGGGTTATAAATTTCAGAAAAATAAAGTCCATTATCATCATATCATAGGAAGACTATATGCTATCAACATGTTGATGTTGACTTTGATCACCTGGCTGAAATATTGCTTGTCAGGTTTCTTCAACGTAAAGTTACTCTTCTTGTCCCCTTCATTGTTCATATTGTACTTTTTGGGAAGAAGTCACTATGCACACTCCATACATAAGGGGTGAAGAGTTATGCTTTGTCTTAGTCATTTTCTTCATTGCTGGGACAAAATACCTGACATTTGGAAATTTAAGGAAAGGTTTATTTTAGCTCAGTGGGTAGAGGTTTCAGTCCATAATCCACTGGCTCCAAAGCTGGAAAGCTTGGCACTGGAGCATGGCAGAGGAATAACTGCTCATGTCATTGCAGCCCAGAAGCGGAGAGAGAAAAGGCAGATGGAGAGGGAGGCATACTCTTCCAGGCAGTGCTTCAGTGAGACACCCTCTTCAACCAGGCTTCACCTTCCAACATCACATTTAGCTATAAACTCATCAGTCGACTAATCCACTGATGAGTATTATGTCTCCAAGATGCAATCGCCTTCCAAGAGCCCCACCTATGAGCTCATGAGGCTTTTGGGGGGGACATCTAGATAATATGCTTCATCTCCTTGATGATAGATTATTTACATGATTATTTGTATTCTTTTGGATGAGAAATTTGCCTCTTCTCCCTACTTTTTAATTTACTAAATCACTTAAGATCAGTATGGATTATGGGATATTTCTTTTATATTTTGAATTTTAATTAATATTACTTTATGTATTCCATTGTTTAAACCATTTCAGATTTCACCATGTGCGACTCTTTCATTTCACTCCCATGTCTCTTTGATATACCTCATCACTGTGGATTTTTGTTGTTGAATAATTGCTTTTACCATCTGTGCTTGTAAATAAAGTTTTGTGGAATACAGCCATGTTCATTCTTTTACATATTCTTTATGGCTTCTTTTGTACTACAATGGTAGATTTTAGTACTGCAACAACCACCATGTTCTTATAAAGCACCATTAGGTTGTAAAGCCTAAAATATTTGCTATATCACCCTTTACAGAAAAAGTTTTCTGATTTTTGATTTAGGTGTTCTGTATGTTTTCCAGTAAGATAGTAGCTATAACTTGATAGAGTACAATATCTTTCTAGATTTTCAGATTTAAATTTATGTAACAATTTTTACTCAGACTGTGATCCTGACACTGAAATGTAATTAATGGTACTAGAAACAAGACTCTACAAAACACTAATAGTTTGGATTGGCTGTCTTTTTCTGGCTATGACTGTTTTCTTTCTTGGGTACTTGATTAGTTGCAAAGTACCTTTTCTGTCAGCAATTATTTCATTGAAAGGAAAAATTTTAAAATGAGACCTATTATATCATTATTTCTTTTACTGATTTGGACTAAAAGAAGGATAGCCTAATTTGTTTTAATCACTCTGTATTTGAGAATTCTTTTGTTAATAGCACTATGTTGCCCCATGGAAGTAGGTAGATAATTTAATGTGAAGACTGTTGAGTAGAGTCCTGTACAAGTCCATCAAGCTTATTTCATCAGTAAATTTCATCAAATTAGAATTAAATTTTCCAGTAGTGAAATGTGAGTCTATTAGTCCACTCTTAAGTGTTCTCTAAGCCATATGCTATGATCTGTAGTGACAGAAAAATAAATCAGGTTCCATACTGGTTTAATGTGTCTGAACATCCGTGTTTAGACATAAATATTTCCTTGTGATTTCCACTCTTCAAGATTATCATCTCTTAAATTAGTAAAATTGCCAATAGTTATGAGAGAAATGAGATTTATTTCAAATAATAAATGTATTAAAGTCCCAATGAAGCAACATTTACTTATATGTTTCTAATTACATTTCACTCATAATAATATAGAAGTGGTATGAACAAAACTAATATTCATATGCTTTCTCTGATGTATTGACACTAATATATTAGTGATGTGATATAATAGAATTTTACTATAAAAATGAAAATTCAAATAATCTTCTGAATAAGTTAAAGTTCTCTCAGGCACATTAAGCTTAGCACATAATATAAAATATTTATTTATTCTTGTACTTCCAATATTTTCAACTGAGTGGTCTGTTCCAAAGCCTTTCCTTTCAATCCATAGTCTCATTAGTTCTCTGAATATACCCCATTACTCTCTCCCCATTACTTGCATGAACCTTAACTCTTGAAGGTTACTATGACCTCCTAATTGCTGATTGCAATCGTCTTTTCCCAGTCATAGTTTTCGAGATTTTTGTGCAACATTTAGTACTGCTTTTGCACCTCTGATTATTTTATTTTGCATTGACATCTAAATCCTAGTCATTAGATTTTGTATTATATGCCGTTTTCCTTATTGATTAGTTGTCTTCTTTGGTTCCACCTCTATGCAGATAATAGTCAAATCTAAATTTCCACCCTGATCTCTTTCCACTAAGCATTTTCACGAGGTATCTTGAATCATCTTGAATTCAGTATATCTTAATTTTAATGTATTTTGCTTTCTGAAATTTAGTTTCTGTTTCTTAAATCTCTTATTTCTGTTGATGGTCTTAATATTATCAGAGTTGTCTGAGGTATGACATTAGAGAGAAATCTGATACATCTTTTCTCTTGTTTTCTGTGACCAATAAGTTAACAAGTTCAAATTGATTTTCTTTTACTGCTCTTTTTTTCTGTTCTCTTTTTTTTTTTTTTTGTAAATATGTATTAAATAGTGTCTACTTTGTGCCTGGGATTGTTTTTATCTTCTTCATTCTGTCATAGTTTACCATTCCTTGTGCACTGTTGTAATGACCACCTAAGATTGGTTTCTCTGCTTTACTCTTTCCTCATTAATCCGTCATACCCTATGCCAGATGAAATTTCTTAAAAGTGAATTCCATAATGTCTAAAGAAGCATAGTGGCTCCTCACTATTAAGAGTACAAGTTAAAACTCCTAAACTTAATAGTGGTATTCTTTCATGATTTATCCCAGGCCTGTCTTTGGAGTGTTAGCACCCCTTTCTTTTGCATATAATTCTTTTTTGCCCCCTGAATTCACCTTTTGTTTTGGCTTTTTAGCTTGAAATTTATGAAAATATACACTGATTACCTAAAATGCTTTCCCCATTCCATCCACTGCACATCCTTTAAATTCCAGTTCACATCTAACTTCCAATGAAATTACTTCAATACAGAGTGGTACAGAATCTGGCACCTGGTAATAATTGCCCACAAATTTTTGTTGCATCTGAGTCTTAAAGCCAAACTCTTTGCACATTTTCTTCCACGATATATTTACTGCCTACTGTGGTGAATGATACATGCATGATTCATCCCCCCATCCTCTGCAATCTATACCACCTAGATAAGTACTTTGGGTATAGCTTGTGGCCATTGAATATGCGATGGCACAGGATTTAAGTGTAACTGCTTCTCTCCTTTTCCCTCAACCTCAGGTTTCCCCGGACACCCCTCCCTTCATGTGTACACATTCATAATGTTTTTATTCAACTGCTACAATATTAATTTCAGTATTTATTGGAATTCTGTCTCTGATGTGCCTTGTTCTTTGGGCAGAATTAAAGGAGAATAAGAACTTGCTTTTTGATAATGATGAACACGTTTACAAGACTAGAGTCTTTTTAATATGCTCTGGTATCCAGGAGATGTCACTACAGCCTTATATTCCTTGTGAAAAGGTAAAACATACCTCTGTTGCATGGGTATGCCTCTTTGGTACAAAACTCTGAGTACAAGGTTATCCTTACCTTGCCTTTCATATGTGAGCATGGCTTTCAAAGAGGAGAAATTGAAATTCAAAGCACAAATTCTTATGTAATCATGACAGTGATGAGAGAATTACTGGAAGGCTGAATGATCTTGTTCAATTGTTTTGTTTAAAAAAAATGATTTGAAGTCTAGCATTCAGACAGTTTGGACCTAAATGAAGGAAGATCTACATTTCCAAAGAGCTGAAGCCAAGGTGAGATGATTATTTACAGGCATGTTTATGCCTGCTTACAAAAAGCTTTCAAAGGCAAATAATACTAGCCAAAATCATGTGAAGAATCTGTGGTCTTCTTTCATCCCTTCTACATATAGAATTTTCTTTTAGGTTTAACAAAAACTAGCTGAGCTTTCATCAGGAAGATACTTTAAAACATCATAGGAAAAAATCGCATAAAATTTTGTCCTTTAATTTGGCAAAGCAAAAGTTTTCAAAAAGTACCTAAAGGAAAAGTGTTTGGATTGACATTGTATTTATATTCCCTTAACCAAAATCACAGCTCTCTCTGTCCTATTTGCCTGTTGTGAAATATACCCAAGTAAGTGTTGGATTGACCTTCTGACATCAGGATAAAGATTGTGACAAATTTCAGCACAGTTAATCTTATGCGTAGTATAGTACCTAGAATGGAAAACTCAGGAAAAAATAGTTTGGGTACAGCTAAGTGGGAAATTTTCCTGTTCTAGTAGAAATAAACTTCTGCTGCCAATGAAAGAAAAAGATCACTGTGCCGTGTGACATCCCTTCTGTGGGACAAGGTTCTGACCACTAATGACACTTGTGCTTTTCATTATGACAGATGTGTTAACCACATCGTGCTGGCTGTGCTCCAGCCCTAGCCATTTCAGCCTTCTGCTTCTGCAACCTTCCTCATCTTTACCTCAGTTGGTTGTAGAATTTTTCACTTCCTGTCCTAAACTTTTGTGAGGTGTCATGACTGTTAAACAGCTGCCATGTTGCAGGCCAGATGTGGCTATACTTTAGTATGCCTGAAATGTTCCTCCTATAAAATATTAGATAGTTTAAAAGTCTGGTTTGGGGGGGCGTGTTTTTCTTTGATACCGGGAATCGAACTTAAAAGTCTGTTTTTAAGGTTTGTGAAACACTTAGGATTCCTTCAGATAAGAGGACGATTGTTATATTCTTAAATTGTATGTGAAAAAGTTGCCAAAGTATAATATATAAATGGCAGAAATACTGTAGTCCTTTTAGTCTCTTGTTTTTAAATATATGTTGCTAGCTACTTTGAAGGTTACAAGTGAATATAATCAAATTAGACTTGCAAAATTTGTAACAAGGATTCTAATCAAAGGCCTTAAAATGTAGTCATTACATTGAGCTTTGACTGAGAAAGGTCTGCTTTGACTGAAATAGGGACATTATTTAGGAACAGGAAACAAAAGGAAAGCATAAGTGCATACTTATTAAAGTGTTTTATTAAAGTATAATTTACATATAGGTAAAATACAAAGATCACAAGTGAGTAGTTTGATCATGTTTCACAAATATATGCCCTTGTGTCACCTCAATACTATTACTACCCAATATATTGCCGTCACCCTCAGACAGTTCCTTTAGGCTTCTTCCCAGCCAGTGCTCACCGAGTCCCAACTCCAAGCAACCGCTCACCTGATGTCTAACATCGTAGATTAAATTTGACTATTCTAGAACTTCATATAAATAGATCTATGCAGCATGTACTTTTTTCTGTCAGGTTTCATTCACTTAGCATAATGTTTCTGACATGTATCTATGTTGTTCGTGTAAATGATTCATCCTTTTTTTGTTGCTGAGTAGCATTCCATTATATGAATACATTGGAGTTTATCTACTATCCCATTAATAAACATCTGAACTCTTTATAGTCATTGCTATGATGAATAAAGCATGTATGAACATTTGTATAGCTCTTTTAGACATAGGTTTTAACCAACTTGTTGCGTTAAATGATATTCTCTTAACCTCTCTAAAACATCCTGGCTGATGCCCACAGCAGGTAGAATGATCTGTCAGCCTTTTATTCTTGCCTAGGTCCTCATAGTTCTGTTTCTTCAGGTGGAGCACTATGCCAAACAAAGCTCAACTATATTTATTCTCAAACATTGTGTGCCAATGTATTGATTATTATACTTACATAATTTAATTAATAGCATGTAAACCAATAAAAAATCTAGGGACAAATTTGTTGAGTTCTAGGATAGATGATTGTTGTTTTTTTCAGTACTAGGACATAAACCCAGGGACTTCACACTGAGCTAAATCTCCAGCTCACTAACTCCCATTTTAATTTTTATTTTGATATTTAAATTATTTATTAGTATATGTTTAATATAATGATTACCTTCATTATGGGGAGTTGGTATATGTACATAAGACATCTTAATTCTTTTTACTTCCCCTTCCCTTCCTCTCCCAACCCCTCCTTCCATCCCTAAATCTCCTTTCCATTTGCAAAGGATCTATATCCCTATTTTGTATTATATATCTTTATTTTGCCCTCTGAATTATTATGTATACTGGAGATTTCTCATATAAGAGAAAGCACCCGCTATTTATGCTTGTGTGTTTATTTCACTTAATATTAAGGTCTCAAGGTACACCGATTTTCCTATGAATGACTCAAATATATCATTCGTTATACTGAGTAGTAGTAATTGTGTATAAATATCACATTTTCTTTATTCATTTGTGTGTTTATGGGCATATAAGCTGCTTCTAATTTAGCTATTATGAGTTGTGCTGCTATAAACATGGATATACATGTTATCATTGTAATGTGACATCTTTTACTCTTTTTTTTTAATTTTTAAATTTTTTTTTTTTTGGTAGCGGGGATTGAGCTCAGGTCCTTGTGCTTGCACAACAGGAGGCAAAACCGCTGAGCTATATCCCTGGCCTCATCTTTTCTGGGAAGATACCTGGAGGAATAGCTGGATTGAACGGAATTTCTATTTTCAGTTTTTTCTTAGATCTCTATACTGATTTCCATAATGGTTGTACTAGTTTACATTCCCACCAGCAGTATGGATGGATTCTTTTTCTCCCACAACCTTGCCAGCATTTGTTATTATTTGATTTTTGATTATAGCCAGTCTGGAGTAAGATGGAATCTCAGTGTTGTTTTAATTTGCACTTCTTTCATGGCCAAAGATGCTTAACATCTTTTCAAGTATTTATTGGCTATTTGTACTTCTTTTGAGAAGTGTCTATTCATTTCAGTTGTCCATTTTTTTTTTTTTTTTTTTGGTACCAGGGATCGAACTTGGGACCTTGCACTTGTGCGGCAGGCACCAGAACCACTGAGCTAAATACCCGGCCCAAAATGTAGGCAAGATTATGCCATTCTGGTTTGGTTTTTTTTTTATACCAGGGATCGAACTCGGGTCCTTGAGCTTGTGAGGTAAGCGGCAGAACCACTGAGCTAAATCCTTGGCCCCTAGTTGCCCATTTTTTTGATTGAGTCTTTCACTTTATGGGGGTCCTATTTTTTTGAGTTCTATAAATATTCTGCATACTAGTCCTCTATCCAAGGAGTAGCTGGTAAGAATTTTTTCCATTCTATAGTTGGTCTCTTCATTCTATTTGTTGTTTTCTTTGTTCTGCAGAAGCACTTTAATTTGATATAATAGCATTTGTTGATTCTTGATGCTATTTCTTGGTCACTTGGGGTTCTGTTCAAAGTCTTTACCTTCGTCTTCAAGAGTTTCTTCAAGAGTTACTATGTCTTCTAGAGTTTTACCTTTTTCTTTTATCTTCCAGCAGATTAAGTGTTTCTGTTTTAATATCTAGGT
The DNA here is from genome assembly GCF_053883595.1 of Heterocephalus glaber. Classification (NCBI taxonomy): domain Eukaryota; kingdom Metazoa; phylum Chordata; class Mammalia; order Rodentia; family Bathyergidae; genus Heterocephalus; species Heterocephalus glaber. The sequence goes on along the minus strand of NW_028258320.1, from coordinate 48,864,038 downwards.
CTTTAATCCATTTTGATTTTATTTTAATACATAGTGAGACATACTGGTCTAGATTCATTCTTCTGCTCATGGATAGCCAGTTTTCCCAGCACTATTTGTTAGAAAGGCTGTCTTTTTTCCAGGGTATGTTTTTGTCCTCTTTATCAAAGATTAGATGACTAAATGTGCCTAGGGTTGTTTCTGCATCCTCTATTCTGTTCCACTGATCTGCCTGTCTGTCCCTGTGCCGTTACTATGCTGTCTTACCACTGTTCTTTTGTAATATAACTTTTTGTCTCAGATTGTGATTGCTCCTGCTTTGCTCTTGTTGCCCATTGTTGTTATGCCATATAAATTTTATGATTACTTTTTACAGTTCTGTGAAGAATGCTTTTGGAATTTTGATTGAAATTCCATTGAATCTATATATTGGTTTTGGTAGTAGAGCCATTTTGTCAATAGTTGTACTGCCAATCCAGAAATATCAGGGATATCTTTCCATTTTCTGATGTTTTCTTGCATCTCCTTTTTCAGCATACTGCAGTTTTGGTTATACAAATCTTAGACTTACTTGATTAGGTTAATCCCTAAATGTTTAATTTTTCTTGAACCTATTGTGGATGGTAGTATTTTTCTAATTTCTTTCTTTGCACATTCATTATTGATGTACAGGGATGCTATTGATTTTTGTGTGCGTTGATTTGCTAATAATCTTCAGTATTTTGGTGTTGTCCATTGTGATTTTTGCCTTTTCAATTTCTAATTGGGTTAGTGTAGTCTTCTCTTGCCTTCTTTTATTTACTTATTTGCTTTTTCCTGGTACTGGGGATCGAATTCAGGACCTTGTTCCATCTGCTTGCCAGGCAGATGTGTCACCACTGAGCTACATCCCTGGCCTTCTTGCCCTCTTATAGTATGTATGTTTAGCTATGAATTTGTCTATTTTCTTTATTGTTTTGAAGAATCAGTTCATTCATTCATTCATTGCATATTTTTCATCTCCATTAATTTTTGCTCTGATCTTTATAATTTTCCTCTTTATACTAGCCTTGGATTAGAATGTTCTTGTTTTTCTATGACCTTGAGCTACATTAATAGGTTATTTGTTTGACCTCATTCCATTTTTTTTAAATGTGGGAATTCATAGCTATAATCTGATTTCTAGGACTGTTTTTCTTGAGCCCCAAGGGTTCAGATATGTTATTATGAAGTTATCATTTGATTCTAGAGACTTCAATTTCATCCTTGCTTTCTTCTGTGACCCATTGATTATTCAAGAGTGTATTGTTTGATTACTATGTGTTTGCTTAATTTCTTTTGCCATTGATTTCTAGTTTAATTGCAGTTTGGTCTGATAATATGCATGGAATAATCCAGTTCTTTTGCATTTACTTAAGCATGATTTATTGGTTAGTTTGTGGTCTACTCTGTAGAAAGTTTTGTGTGCTGTTGAGAAGAATGTATATTTTGTTGTTTTGGGGTGGAAGACTCTATAGATATCTATTAAATTCATTTGTTTAAAAGTGTGGTTCAACTTTGATATTTCTTTGTTGATTTTTTTTGACAAGTTCATCTGTTTATTTATGATAATGAGGTATTGAAGTCCCCTACTGTTATTGTGTTGATGTTTATGTAATCTTTTATGTTCAATAGTGTTTGTTTTATGAAGTGATGTGGACACTGATATCCAATACATATACATTTACAGTTGTTACCTATTCTTTTTGAATTGTTCCTTTGACCAATATGTAGTAACATTCTTTCTCTATTCTGATCAGTTTTAGCTTGAAATCCACTTTATCTGAAAATAGAATAGCTGCTCTTGCTTGTGTTTGGGCTCTCACGCATGGAATATTCTTATCTATTGATTTCTTTTTTATTGAAATGGGCCTCTTACATGGAGCCTCTTGCACTGGATTTTGTGTTTTGATCCAACATGCTAATTAATCTGTATCTTTTGTTTGGGCATTGAACATTTGTGAAAGGTATTGACTTATTCCTGTCATTATTTTTTTTCTGTTGCTGATTTATTTTTCTGTTTTACTGAACTGCTCACTCTGCTTAATATATTCATTTTATTAGAGTTTTTGACATCATTGGCTTTATTCTAACATGTCCTTGAAAAGTTTTTGGAGTACATGTTTTTTGGTCATAAATTTAAGAATACGTTTGTCATGGAAAGGCCTTATTTCTCCATTAATTTTGAAAGATAATTTTGGAGAATCTTTTAATTGGGGTTGAAAGTTGTTTTCTTTAATGATTGAAACACTTCATTTTGAGCTCTTATGGCCTTTATGGTTTATGTTCAGAATTGTGGCATAATTCTAATGAGTTTGCCTTTATAAGTGACTTTTTGCTATTCTCTAACAGCTTTTAGGATTTGGTCCTTTTGTTGGACTTCTGAGAGTTTTACTTTGATGTGTTATGGAGAAGTTGTACTTTGGAGTCCTATATGCCTTGCTTACATGTATCTTGAATTATTTCCCCATTGTGTACTTGGAAAGATTTCTGCTAGTATTTCCAGGCACAGATTTTGTACATCATTTGTTGTGTCTTTTGATTTTTGTCTAACTCCAATTAATCTTAGCTTAGTCTTCTTTACATCACTTAGCAGCTATTGGACCCATTTCTCATGATCTCTTGTTGTTTTCAATGTATGTGGTTACTTGCATGAGTTCTATATTCCATTTTATATATGAAGTCCATTATCTGCACAGTTATATAACTTTGAGCTCACCAAGATCCTTATTGATCTGTTTTTGTTTCTTCTTTTTGTATAATTCAGGTGTTTGGTGTTTTATTTCCTACCTGTTGTTGCCCCTTGGAGCAGCTTTGGGGGAGTTGGGGGTTTTTTGGAGGCCTTTTGTTGCCCTGTTCTCTCATTTCTCATTCTCTCTCTCTCTCTCTCTCTCTCTCTCTCTCTCTCTCATTTATTCATGCACTGAGGCTTGAGTGCAAGGCTATTAGAGTGGAAAGAATTTGTTGCTAGTATGGAGTTCTCTTTAGTCTCTGCTTTCCAGTACTGTGATCTTGGCTTTGTTTGCATTTTGATATTTATTTACCTCTTCAACCTACTCATTTAATAGGATTAGATCTGACTGCTCTGTTGCAAGGAAGAATGCCTACTGGTTAAATCGCCATCAATAGATTCAACCTTACTTCAATCATGAACATTATTACTTGTAGCATTTTTACTTTTTTTTGGTGCTGGGGATCGAACTCAGGTCTTTCCACTTGGGAGGCAGGTGGAAGTACAACTGAGCTAAATCCCCAGCCCTCATTTTCACTTTTTGATTACTGTCTCACACAGACTGTAGTATACTGCTAGTACTAACAGGTAGACTGGGATGTAGGGGGGCAGGGGAAGGAAAAAGGGACGGATGAGTTGGTAGGAAGAGAAGGAGAGAATTGAAATAAGTTTAAATACAGATAGGAGATCAAACTCTATTGGGATTATTTTTACAGTTGGAGTAAAAGGCTAGTGTTGAGGGGTTTTGAAAGAATATTTGAGGGAGAAGAGATGTAGAGGGAGAGAAGGAAGTGTAAAATTGGAGTTAGCTTATGTTTGAATATCTACACAACTGTAGTGAAGGTTAACCTGATTTATCTTTGAAAAGTACTATTTTTATTAAAGCACTCATTAGTTCTTATTCTCCTTTGCACTTACACGGACTATAGAGATATAGATATAGATCGATGTGTGCTAGATCAAAGAGGAAAGGAAGAAAGGGAAGATAAAATGATGAGGAAGAAAGAAGAGAAAGAGAAGATAAGACAAAAGCAAGAAAAAAGAAAAAAGAACAGGAAAAAAATTTCTTGCAGTTGCAAAACACAAAATTCAAGCATCTTCATGGTGTCATTTATTTTTCTGAGTTCAATTGCAGGTCTCTGAGCCAGACTTCCTCCCATACACACCAAGATTCACTTAATCACCTGCTCATGAGCAGGGAAGCTTGTTGATCTAGATGGCTCTCTTTGCCTGACTCTCCATTGCAAGTTGTATTCTGTGTATGGCTATTTGTAGGCCTTTGTCTCTCTCTCTCAAGATCCAACCACCTCAGTTAATTTGGTGAGGGTAGTGTGTAGTGTAACTGATCGAGCACCCAGTTCTACACCAAATTTCACTAGGACCTTCTTGATCCCCATTCCGTTTCCTACATAGCAAATCCTGGGGCCACCTCTGTGATTTTTCCCTTCTCAAGATTTCCACCTAGCACCTGGCCATCTGGCTAGGATACCACTCTCTTTTGCTCTCTATCTTTCATTGGACATTCTCCCCAGAACATCATTCTCCAACCCATGAACTTGGAGGAGTCTTAGGCTAGGTATGTTCAGTGGCCTCTGGCAGGGAGTGGTGGAGACTCCCTCATGAGTACCTGCTGATGAGCTGTGGGCAGCATGCAGGATGTCTTGAGGGCCTGACACAGTGTTTGGGGAAGGAATGGGTGAGCACTTCTTTCTTTGTCAATCTAGGCTCTTCTCCCAGGGTCCTGACTCTCATGGATGCTGCTCAATCATGCAGCCATCAGGCCACAAATTAATCTGTGCTCATTTTTCTCAGTCTAGGTCTTTCATCAGATGTATTTTTGTTTTCAAATTTCCCTGGGTGATCTCTGGTGTCCTCACATATACTCAGCTTGCTGGCTTTTAGTTTCTCTCATGCCCTTGTGTGTGAATATTTCACTTGCAGTGTTCCTCTTCCTGGAAGGGAGGATAAAAGGGTTATGGGCCTTTCCCTCAACCTACTGGCCTTTGAAATGCTAGCTTCCTCCCTCAAGGCACCAGATCCTCTCCTACTATGGAGCATAAGCTGGACCTGGGGTATAAGAGGTTCTGCAGTTCAGGAGCAGTCTGCCTGTGCTTTCTAATCCCCCAAATTGGATTTTGGGCCAGTGAGTTTCTCCTTCTGTCTTACATATCTGGCTTTCTCTACCACATCTGCCTCAGTGTACCTGCTTTCCTCCAGTGCAAATATTGGAGCTTCCTCCTGGTGTATGTGTCAGAGCTTCCTTACCTTGCTGCTGCCACTTAGATGACCATATCTGAGGAACTTGCTTTTTCCAGGATGTGAAAAGAAACTGTATATTCATGTTTTGTATATGTGGCTCCCTCTGACCAAGATTCCCCAGACTTTTTCATCCTTTAAGATACAGCTCAAAGGGCACCTCTTTTGTGAAGACCTTTCCCAGGATTTCTATCCAGTTAGTCCTTTCTCTATGTTCCTTGAAATGTCCTCTATTGGCTCCCCTGCCACCATCCCACGATCCTAGGGCAGAGAAACTGAGTAGGTCCCAGAACCCACCTGGAAGGAAGCTCCCCTGCCGCCATCCCAAGCTCCTAGGCCAGAGAAGCTGAACCGGTCCCAGCACCCGGAAGGAAGCTCCCCTGCCACCATCCCTCACTCCTAGGGTAGAGAAAGCTGAGCGGATCCCAGCATCTAGAGGAAAGCCCCCCTATCACCATCCCAAGCTCCTAGGGAAGACAAGGTGAGCCGGTCCCAGCACCCAGAAGGAAGCTCCTCTGCCGCCATCCCAAGCTCCTAGGGCAGAGAAGCTGAGCTGGTCCCAGCACCCAGAAGGAAGCTCTCTGCCACCATCCCAAGCTCCTAGGGCAGAGAAGGTGAGCTGCAAGGGTGCCAGAAGCACCCCCCCACCCCGTGGAAATGAGAAGACACATAAACAAGCCTCAAAAACAGACTTCTGGATCACCTACAGCAACCCCAAAGGGAAATGAGATGGAACAATCTGATACTCAACCACCTGGACTCTCTGAACTGGCAACAAAAGAGGATCTGGGAAAAATGAAATCAGAAATAATTACTCAGATAACAGCAAAGATTGTGCTCTTGGTGCAAGACATGATTAATAAATCTAGAGAGGACACAGATAAAAAAATAGAGGATCTGAGGAACATGATGGAATTCCAACATAAGAAACAAATGAAATCCATAAAACAGATGCAAACAGATTTCCAGGAGATTAAAAACTCCATCGAAAGTCTGTGCAGCAGAATGAACCAATGTGAGGATAGAATTTCAGAAATAGAAGAAAAGATTGCAATTAGTGACCAGGAAAAGAAAAATTGCTTTAAAATTGTAAAGGAACATGAAAAATCAATCCAGCAGCTGCTAGACAATGCAAAGAAGAATAACATAAGACTGATTGGAGTCAATGAAGAAACAGGAGAGAGTGCAGATGAAATAAAAAATAACTGTTCACAGAAGTGATGGCAGAAAACTTTCCAAGGAGGGGAAAAGAACTTGACATACAGGTAAGTGAGGCATATAGGACTCCAGCTAGCTTTGATCAAAAAGAATCTACACATAGGCATATAATAATTAGGATTCCAGAAATCCAACAGAAGAACAAAATTCTACAAACAGTTAGAGAAAAGAAACAAATCACATACAAAGGAAAGCCCATCAGAATCACAGCAGACTTCTCAATGCAAACCCTCAAGGCAAGAAGAGCTTGGAGTGATGTATTTCAAGCCCTAAAGGAAAACAGCCTCCAACCCAATTGATGTACCCTGCAAAACTATCTTTCAAAATGGATGGAGAAATAAGATACTTTCATGACAAAGAGCACCTCAGGAACTTCATGAATACCAAGCCAACACTCCAAAAAATTTTAGACAATACCCTAGGAAAAGACAATGAGGATCACAACCTCAGGAAACCCAGCAGAATGAATCCACTGGGTGTAACAAATTAAAGGCAAAGGGGAAGAATCCAACAAAAAGAAAAAGTCATGACAAGGCTTTTAAAACTTTTAACTTCATCTCCCTAATAAGTGTATAATTCAATCTTGTTATTGTACTGATTAGTATTTTTCTGATTCTAGAGTTGCACACCATTCCTTGTTCTGTACTGGCTATTTATCATCTTATGTCTACATTTTAATTGGGTTGTCTATTAATGAGCTCTAAGAATTCTTTATATGTTCTGGTAATAGGTTATATGTATTGTAAATATGGTCTGTTTAAGGACTACTTTTCATTTTAATGATGTCATTTAAAGTTCTAAATTTTGATGGAATCTCATATATCAATTTTTTTCTTTTACACATCATGTTTTTTGTATCCTAGGTAGTTCTTGGCTACCCTGAATTCATAAACATTTTCCCTTATAATTTCTTCTTAAAGTTCTATACTTTTAGGCTTTCTTATTTAGGTTCATAGATCCCTTCAAGTTATTTTCATGTATGGAAATAAAGGGTTGAGGTTAATTTTTTATATACGGATACCAGGTGTTCTAGGGAGGACAAGGGAAGTGGACAAAAAAAAAAAGAACCAAGATACTCATGTAAGTGGTACACGATCCCAATGATGAATGTAACTGTATTTTATACCTAAAATGTACCAATAAACTTAATGGGGGGAAAAAAAAGAAATGTCCTCTATTTTAGTAGTGATTACAGTATTTAGGTAATCTTATTGCTTACATTTTCACTGAATGACTGGACAGAGGAACCATGGTTTTAACTCAATGTGACAAATAGTAGAATTCAAAGAGATCAGAAAAAGAACAAGAATATATAATATATAATATAATATAATATATAATCCTCTTATTGCCAGAACTAGAAACTCAGTATTACTTCATGATAGTGATCCCCAATACAACTATTATCCCCATTGTGAATGACTCAGAGAAGTTAAAAATTTTGTTCAAGGTCAAACAGCTGCAAATAAATAAATAATAATAATATTTTCAGGATTGGAACCCAAAGTTGTCTAACTTCAAATCCTGTACTTCCAGCCAGTACAATATGAAAATATTTTAGTTCCTGTATCACATTTTAATTAAATTTACACTGGTGACCATTGAGAGTATTTGTAGGTAAGAGGAATGCTATTTGTCCCCCATGTGCTTTATGCCTGTTTTATTTATAGGGATCATTCTGTTCTTTTTTGTATGGATACTGTTTTGCTTATATTAAGATTACATCCTAATAAACCCATCATAAGTTGAAAATGCATTTAATATGCTGAACCTATGAAACACTGTATCTTAGCAATAAAGTAAATTATAGAATAATCATTGTTTACTCCTAGGATCACATTGCTAGAAGCTATGATCCTAGCTATGATGCCTAGCATCATGAGAAAGTATTGTCTGTACTATATATTTTTAACCAAGAAAAGAACATTTAAAATTAAAAGTATGGAGGGCTAGGGATTTACCTCAATGGTTCTGCCACCTGCCTTTCAGGCTCAAGGTCCTGAGTTTGATCCCTGGCACCACCCCCCCCCCAAAAATTAAAAGTATAGTTTCTACTGAATGTATATTGCTTTTGTACCATCTTAAAAGTTGAATCATTGTAAGTCATGGACCACCTGTCTATATTTCTTACATAAGGAGCTTCTGACTGTCAAACTTTTCTTATTTTTCACTATTTCACCCCTATATCTAACACAATACCTTATACATAGTAGGTGCTCCATGAAAATTTATTGACTTAAATTAAATGCTGTGTTTCAGTTATTTTATCCCAGAGGCTGGACTGGACTTGGAAATAAAACTCTCATCACCTCAGCTTAGTTTCCTTATAGATCTCCCCAGTAGATGCTTGGCAGCAATATAATCTCATGCCTGTCTTCTGGAATACATTAACATTTTCTATTTTAAACTGTCTTATTGTGACCCTTTTCAGGAGTTATTACTAAGAAGTTCTATAAAAGAACTCCAAACTGGTTACTATGAAAAAAACACAACTGTTTAAACTATAGAACCAGACCTAAAGAAAGCAGAAAGCTAAAGGGGACATAGACTATTCTAGTTCCCTGATGCCTCAGGGAACAGTAAATATATTTATTCAGTAAAATATAGTTTTGTAATTTTTAACATTTCTTTTCTGAAAGTGAGCTTGCCTTCTTTATGCTTATCCTGAATTTAGGCATATACAGTAAAATATTGTCTGTGTCTTTTGAGAAATTAAAACCTGATTGGGAGGGCCAGAGATTTAGCACAATGGTTCCGGTGCCTGCCTCGCAAGCGCAAGGTCCAAAGTTCGATCCCCAGTACCCCCCCCAAAAAAATATATATATATATATTTCCAATCAGATATAATATATCTGATTGGAAAGAAGGACAAAGATAAAAGGTGCATTTGATTCTGTTTTAGATGAGTGGAAAGGTATCAGTGCTATATGGCTTTAGAGAAATATATCTAAAACTGAGGAAAGGGAAGTAGTTGAAACCTGGAATGATCAGGGAGGATTTTGGAGACAGTGAAGTCATTTAGATGCATGTGTTGTGCCCAGATTATGAAGTTCCAAAGACCACCAGGAGGCCGTTTCCGATGTAAGCACACGAGGGTCATTTATTCAAGCTTAAGCAGGGACTCTCAATTGTCACCGACACAGCGGATCGAGATTGAGAGCCCCGAGTTCCAAATTAGCAGGGTTTTTATTGAGATTAAAGCCAGCTTTGGTCATTAGCAGCCATATGATTGGTTAACATTTAGCAAGAATGAAGTGTAGAATTTTGATTGGCTAGGCTCATTGGGGGTTGAAGGGGATTACGTATAGGTTTTTACAAGAAGAATGGGGACAAAGGTTAGTGGTCTACTGTCACGTACTGATGGTCAGCAGGCATCCTGACTAATGGTCATGACCACCCTGTGTGGACAGTCAGCACGTTAACAGATTGTCCCATAGACAGTGGGCCCGGGACATTTGTTTCTAGGGCACACAGATGGCTGAGTAATAAATTTAGGAATCCTGAGTTGTGGATTATGTCTTTTGTCCCAGTTTAAGCACTAATTTGAGAGAACAAAGGAGACTGCTCCATTTTGGACGAAATGGAGTCATTCTGGTCCCACATTCGCAAAATGGAGTCACTTTTGGTCTCACACATGTTACTTTAGAACTCCTTCTAAGCAGTTTTATGTTGCTTAAAGAAAAACATAGCACCTTGGTAAGTGGTCTCACTTTAATTTCATGATGTAACCTGAAATAGACCTTGGTAATGCACATTAATCTTACTGGTTTTCTTATTCATATTCTCTTTTGTCCTCAAAACTCACTTCCTATTATTGTTTACTTTCATTGGATAGTGAAAACTTGGATTCTTTTACACCTAAGTCATACCATATGATTCTTTGACTTAAAACATCACTGGCCTGGGCTGGGGATTTAGCTCAGTGATGCTGCACCTGCCTTGAAAGCATGAGGTTCTGAGTTTGATGCCCAGTATCAAAAAAAACCCCAAAAACAAAAAACAAAAAAACCTATCACTGGCCTCCTTAATCTTCCTTGAAAATATAGAGGTTTCTCATAGATAAAGAGCTTTGCATTAGATATTCTTCTGCTTAATTTTTTTTCCCTTCAGATGCCTGTGTGGCTTGTCTCACATTTCCTTTAGCTTTTTGTTGAAAAGTCAAACATGCTTTCCCGGGCCACTTATATAATTTTAGTATATGTGCTGCCAAAGCGAGCACATGGGCACTTACATAAAATACCTGTCTCTAGTCTGACTTTGGCACTTTCCAGTCCTTTGATTCTGCTTCATTTCTCTTCAATTTATATTTACCTGTTTATCCATTTATCGTCTGTTGCATCCCACTTGAATGTAAGGGAGTTGTTACGGTTTATATTTAAAATGACCCCCAAAGTCTCATGCTTTTGGAAGATGATTGCATTATGGTGGATTTTATCTGACTTGCTGTTAGATGGTATCTGGCCAGAAGAAGTGAGTCACTGAAGGCATGACCTGGATGGTTGGCTTTCTTTTTCCCTCCACCATACCCTTCTGCCTTGAAGCCAGTGGACCATGGACTGTAACTGTTAACTAAAATAAACCTCTCCTCACTTAAATTCTAGGTGTAGGATATTGAGTATCAGAGAAAAAAAAGTGATTAAGGCAGATTTGGGTACCAGAGAAGTGGGGTCCTTGCTGTGATGTTACCTGGCCATATGGTTCAGAAGCTTTTGGAACTGATATAGTGCACCAAGTAACCCGAATAAGCAAAAATAATCCAAACAAGGGAAATATTATAATTCCCAACCTGCTAGATATCTGAAACACAAGTTTGTATTCTCTAAAATGGAAGACTAAAACAATAATAAAATCAAAGAATGAATTCTAGGAACAATGGAGGTTAAGAGTCAGAAAACTTTACTGAAAAAATAAAAGTAGCTGCTGTCTAAGAGAGACAGAAGCAGGGCCAGCTTTTCAAAGGTCTTTTATAGGACAAAGCCAGGAGGTGAGGTGGATACAAAGTGGGACAAAACTATAAGATCCAATGGAAAATCACAAGGTGGGGATGAGGTGGGACAAAAGCATAATCAACCAATAAGGTTACAAGTACAGTCACCCAGGTAATATTGATTAAATGGGGATCAAATGGGAAAATAAATTCTTGTAGCAAGTTACAAGGAATATTCAGAAAGGAAATGGGCTAGGGAGGTTGATGCCTATTTAGAATATCAATCACTGTTATTTATCCCCAGGGGAAGTAAGTGGGTGCAGTACTTTTTCTCCCTTTATAATGTTAACCAGTGAATGAATCTCCATTGTCTTTCATGTTGACTCCTCAGAGGCACAGTCTAACTGCCTACAAGAGATCTAATTAATTTAGCTATCTATAATGGAACTAGTTCTTGGGAGGAGTTTGGAAAGAATTGGAGATTCCAGCTAGAGAAGACTTAGAATGCTATAAGCCAAGCTTGAAGGGAGATTCAGGTCAGAGTTCAAAAGACCAGAATGTTGATTAAAAGGGGAGACAGTAAAGACCATGCTCAGAAACTGAGTTGGGAACAGACTCCACTGGCCAATGTACTGCAGACCATGTGTGTTATTCTCTGGAAAATAATTTGTATATATTTTGCCCGTGTCCTGGTACTTCACAGAGGACTGAGATTAAATGTTGTGGACTAATGAGGAAATTTCAAGGCAATCCAATATTGAGACTGTGGTATAGATACTATTGGGGGCTTTTAGCCAGGTTTATTCTGAAAATGAGGAGCAAAAGCACATTTTAAATTTTATCAGTTTCACCAGAACAGAAATGCCTGTGAAGTAGCAGAGGAGAACTTGATTCCTGAAAAGATTAAAATGAAGTGAGGTACTTTGTATCAGAACAATACGAATGATGTTTTGAGGGCATCCTGGGTTTTACAAGACCTCACCCTTCACAGGTTCAAGGGTCCAAAAGTGAAAGACTTTGATTTATTTTTTTTTAAACCAGGGATTGAACTCAGGACCTCAAGCTTGCAAGGCAAGTGCTGTGCCACTGAGCTAAATATCCCCAGCCCAAGACTCTGATTTGGGTAGAGAGCCCTGGGTCATCTTGCTCCAGAACTGGCTCCTAGGGAATGAATTCCCTGAAATTCAGCCATCCAGGAACTTTGGGGCTACTACAGCACCATAAAAGAGACCCCTGCTGGTGGCAAACCTTGGTGTCATCTATGTGTATGTAGCTGGTTTTATTAGCATGTGGAATACAAGAGTTATGGGGTCAGGGAAGCTTTCACCTACTGTACATTTCAGAACAAGGCCTGGGAGGGCACTGAATGAAGCTGTGGGAGTGACACTGGAAGTGCAGTGGAGACCTGAGGAATTTGGATATGCCAGAACTGTGGAATCCTCAGCTGAGGAAAGCAGCAGGCACTGAGCAGAGCTACCCCAAGGAAGAGGATATGGGTGCTGTGGCAGGGATTGCTATAGAAGCAGGGCTTCCTGAGCCATTTGGAGTTCACAGCTTACCACAATTTGCCCTAAATACTGTCATGGAGCTACCGGATATGTTTACTCTGCTGGTTTTCAATCTTACTTTGGTCCCATTGCTTTCTTTCTTTTCTTTTTTTTTCCATTAAGTTTATTGGTGCATACTCAGTATAAAATACAGTTACATTCATCATTGGGATCTTGTACCTTTACATGAGTATCTTGGTTCTTATTTCTTTTCCCCTTCCCTTGCCCTCCTTTCACCCCCTCCACCCTTCCCTATTTGCAAAGACTTTGTTTCCATTTTTTTTCCTCTTCTCATATTTTTTCCTTTCCCTTTTTTTCCTTCCTCTACCCTCTCACAATTACCTTGCTCTTTTAAACCTTTTCTTCCTGTTACACAATATCAGTTATACATTTTTTAAATTACAATATTAAGATCTAGAAGACATTACCACAGATTTTACAGAATTTAAAAGGATATAGAAAGCATATTACAAAAATCTATTTTGAAATAAATTTGACAACTTCTAAGAAGTACCTTGGAAGACAAATTAATGAAACTAACTCTGGAGGAAATATAAAATTTGAATAGCACCTATTAGAGAAAGTATATTTCTAGCTTGAAAACCTACCTATATGACAACAGCAGGCTCATAAACATTTTAACTGATAAATTATATCAAACAATTAAAGCAGAAAAAAAGAAGGAACACTTCTCCCCTCATTTTAGGAACTCAACATTGTTCTAATCATAAAACTGGATAAAGATAATAGAAGAAAAAAGTATGAACATAGATAGAAATTTGTTTAACAAAACAAACAATTGGAAGTCAGACCTGGCAGGATGTAGAAAGTGGTTTTGTTATAGGGATGGCAGTGTTGGTTCAGAATTGGAAGATCTACCCCCAAAAGTCATCATTTTAACAGAGGAAAGGAAAAAGCCATATGATCCTGTCACTAGTTGGAGAAAAAGTATTGGACTAAATTCTACAGCTGTTCATGGTAAAAGCTATCAGGAGACTAGAAGTAGAACAGAAACTTCTCAACAGATTAAAGACATGTCTTCCATACTTCCAGTGAGAATCCCTTATATAAATGGAGAAGATATAATGCTTTCTTGTTAAGGTGGGGAACAAGGGCAGATATGCTTACTCTTTATCTGTCCATTAAAGTTTGAAACCTAGTCCCCACCAAAATAGTTTGGCAATAAAATGACACAACTAGGATAGGATTGGCAAGGTAGAAGCAAAATTTTTATATGTAGATGAAATGATCATCTACAGAGAAAATACTAAGAAATCTCTAGGAGGCCCTAGAACTTGTATTTGAATTTAGCAGGATTAGAAAACACAAGGTATATATAAAAATTCAGGTCTGTGTATACTTGCTATAAATGAAGAATTGGATATTGAAATTTAAAAGTTATGTAGGAGTACAGAGGACCTAGAAAAGTTAAAAAAAAAAAAACCCAAAAAACAAAAACAGTGTTGAAGATGTTTAGTACCTAATTTTAAGACTTCTTCTAAAGCTACAGTAATCAAGGTAGCGTTGGTGAAAGGAAAGACATATAGATCATTGGAATAAAACAGGGAATCTAGAAATAGAACCACACATATATGGTCCACTGAGTTTTGAAAGATTATTTAATATTAGCATTTTACAGAATATAAACTCAATTCAAGAGCTGAGGAAGAGATAGTGTTTTCAGCAAATGGCATTAGAACACCTGGTATCCGTATATAAAAAATTAACCTCAATCCTTTAT